>NC_071257.1:17908680-18208680 GCF_023375685.1 Ictalurus furcatus | reverse complement strand
GCCATTCCAGTGCATGTTCAACACTTTTATGCACAATTTTACTTAAAGATTGATAAATGAGGCCCATTGTGTTTGAATGTAATGTGATGGCTTGCTGTACTGGTAACAGCCAACTTGCTTAAATTCCAAACGTGGTTGTAACTGCTCCTTTTCAATACATAAAGGGGTTTTCACACTGGACTCAACAATTGCTGTGCAGGCTGGAACAATGATGGGGTAGAGCAGCAAGTGGAATCAATATAGAAAAAAGTTCAAAACTTTTCAGGTCATGACACAAATATTGCATCAGCTTTGGCTTTATAACTCTGGCTAACAAATTTGGTTGCTACAGCAAGCAAAAATTTTGTATATGATGTGTGTGACAAAGTGTAACCTTTCTCAGATAGTTATTTAACCACTATTAAATACTGAATGAGTGTGTACCTTTTGACTTGCTGTATAAAAAGCTGCGCTGTACTGAATGAGGAAGATATTTAGAGAGGAAAGAATTTCTCAAAAGGTTCAAGGTTGGAGAGTTAGAGAAAATGTTGCACTTGGGGGGTCACCAGAGTCTCCAAATCTATAATTTGGTGCCCCTTCCATGCGAGCTGTTTTGAGGGTGCGCTCTAAGAAAGGCTTTTCTTTCATTTAACCAAAAATGTAAGGCCCTGGAGTTTGTAATCAAGTTTTATGGTCAGATGAGAGAAAAATAGAGCTTAATGGAAACAAAAACTCAAGGTGGAATAAAAAGAATGGTAATGCAGAAGAGAACCTAATCCTCACTGGCATCATGGACTCCATGATGTACCAGGAGACTTTAAATGAAATTCTGGCTGCCTCTGCCAAGAAGCTACAACTAGGTCATGGTTCAATGACCACAGAATCAAGCTTTTGGCCTGGACATCCCAGTCCCCAATTAAACCTTGTGGGTAAGCTGAAGAAGACAGTCCACAGGAGAGGATTCTGGAGAATCTAGAGAGAGATTCTGTATTTAAGAGTGGTCTCAGATTTGCTATGTATTCTCAAATCTCATCAAGCAATATATACAGTAAGAAAACTCAGGTCTGATATATTGGCAAAAGGAGGTTCTAAAAAGTACTAAATGCAGGAATGCCAATACTGTACCTGTGACACACATGGTTTTGTTAAAAAAAATAATAATAAAAATATAAGACATTTTTTCCCAATTAGTAATAATTTTTATGTCAATTAAAAGGTAGATTTTTCTCATATTTTCAGTTTGAGGTAAAGCTAATTAACAACAGACATTTACGACATTTTTCACCTATCTTTGCCATGAGCGGCAATAATTCTGGAGCTGACCGCACACACGCAGACACAATGGTCACACAGTCTAAATGGTCTCATTATACATTACAACTTTTGGTTTCTAATTAAAAACAGCCAACTCAGGGGTCCCGAAACACCATCACTGATGAAAGCCTCAGTAGGACACATCAATGACTCCCAATATGCCCATGAAAAGTACTTTATGGAGTGATTTACTGACCAGGCAATATCAGCACTGCACTGTGGAACAGTCCTCTCATATAAAGTGAGCCTGAGTTAACTTAAGGTGGTTAAAGTAGGCTGCTGCTCTCTTAGTGCTACAGCTGGCCCAGTGCCCTGGAGCCCTTCACCTCAATCTCCATCTCCATACAAAACAGCAGTATCATATGCCTTTCTAATGTCTTCATGTATATTAATGCATTCTGTACCAGGGATGGGGGAGGCCCTGTCTGCACTAAACGTGTTCAGCTTGCACGAGTGTGCTCACAGTAACCTGAAAGGATCCCATCACCAGCTTTAACCATGCAAAAGCACCAAAAGGAAAAGTGGCTCATCCTGCAAGGAGGTAACAGAGCTTAAGGAGTATGTAAGTGGTCTGTTGGTATATAAACTATGTATGTGTATATACATTACATGTCTATGCATGTGTGTGTATGTGTACTGTATGAGAGAAAAGAGAGAGCGGGACTGAGAGAGAGAGAATTTATGTGGAACGTAAGACAGACTGGATCATGTTAACACTGCTGTCAGATATATCAGATATAGCGAAGGATTTGATGGTGGAGATAACTGGTGTGCTGTTCTGTGTTTTGTGTGTATGTGTGTGTGTGTTTCAGTATGCTTGGCACACTCAGATGGACCAGTTTATTCCCCCAGAAACAGATTTCCTCATACGACCTCGATATGACAGATTAAAGCCGTCCTCGCTGGCTTGTGAAATCTCACTATAAAATAAAACAGTGACTGAAATGTTGCTGAACTGGCCAAGACAAATGTATTTAACATTTAAGGATGTCTTTTTTTCATATTCCCGTCTATCTATTTTTCTCAAATAGTGAGGAAAATCCTAGAAATGTGGATTCAGCTAATAACTTCTCTCATATATAACCTACGTCTTATAATGTATTTTATGTGAATGAGGTTCGTGCCCAATGAGAACACAGGAGAGAAGAGGAGAGACACAATGAATGAAAAAAAAATGGTGTAGTAAAGTCTCACAGCTAGCATTTTCTCCAGGTTTACTGGCTGAGTTGTTTTGCTGTGACATTCTGCCATTATATCCAGCTAAACATTCATATACACTGAAGACCTGACAGAACTCTTTAGGTTAATATTTAATCCAGTTTTCTTATAAATTTGCCTTCTTCCTACGTTTTGCTCTCACTCTCTCTCTTTCTCCTTCTTTTCATCTTTCCGCTTGCACATCTCCAGCATTGAGCTGTGAATAAAAGAGAGCAAGGAGTGCTGAGAGATCAGCCCAGCTCTGAAGATGAAATGAGACAGAGGTGCAGAGACTGTTGGTGAAGCTGACATGCCCAGGTTGAACACAGAGTTCAGCCTAGGCTACAACGTGATACTCCCATGCCCTTCATTTTCAGCCTTTACAGGCACTACTCCAGCACTCCAGTGAGAATATATTTGCCACTTTCTTTCCCTCTAGCATTTGCTCCCTGAGGGCTAGCGAGGAAGAGAATTCAGCTGTAGTTGAGACAAGCAGAAGCGCACCATGCATAACTTCACTATGACCATTGGTTGGAAGCCATGGCAACAGTAAAGTACTAAGGAAAGCATTTAGAAGTCCAACATTCCTCTTTCATGGATAAAGAGCACTGGTACCATGTTACCAAAGACTTTCAATTCGTTTTTTTTGTGTGTTTTCCATATAGCATATAGTCAACTCCAGAATTATTGACATCTATCAAAAATATTAGTACCAATGAATCTGTAAAATGCATCAACTGATATATTGAGATTAAACCCACTGAGACTATATTTTAATGCTACTTTTTTTTTTTCAAATCTAAAAAATATGCTGCAAATCACTGGTTTCAAAAATTATTGGCACCCCTAATATTAATATTTGGTGAACCCTCACAAGGAGAGAATATCAGTGCTGACTCTCTTCCTGTGATGTCTAACAAGTCTGAAACACTTGCACCATGTCATGTAATGGTTCAGAAGGAAGCAATTGCTGGTAAGGCAGCTTTAATGAAATGTCAAAAACCAAATCATAGAGCAAAATCGTAAACAGTAGTCAGGCAAGGGTCAGGCGATCAAACAAACAGACTAGAATAGGACGGGCAGGTAATCATAATCGAGAACAAACAGAATGAAAAACCAGCGAAGCAATAACAAACAACGGCTTGGTAACGATGGAGACAAAAGGTACTGAGCATATACTTCACAAAGTCTTTGTGAATACCCAGTCTCTTTTAAAGGGTAGTGTGTGTGTATAGGCAACAGGTGTGTGTGTGTGTGTGTGTGTATGATTAGAACGCCAGAGATTGTGAACGTGCCTGTGTGCTGGGTTGGGAGTTGTAGTCCTTGGCAGCCATATTTGTAGGCTGTGGTGTATTATGGGAGTCCCTGTTTAGCTGTGGTATGACAGACAACTTCTTCATGCAGAACAGTTCAAGGCCTTTGTTGGAACATATGGATCTCAACTGGGTTCAAATTTGGATAATTACTGTAGATGGCTATTGTTAAACACTTGATTTTATGTTCCCAAAATGAACTAAAATATCCTTATTTGGAAAAATTCATGATGCCATCACAATGCCAAAAAAGCAGTCCCAACGATCCACTCCCCAACTTTATAGTGGATATGGATGCATGTTATTGTATTTTCTTATATGTACACATAGTCATAAATTTCAATTTTGGTCTCATCTGACCACTGCATTTTGTGGGTTGATTTCAGGAAGGGAGGCCATTCCTAACTGCTTGTTATCCAAATCTTTTTGCCTTCACTTGAAGTGCAGACAGCTCGTTATCAAATTCCAATTTGCTTTACGCTGGTCTTGTGTCTACTCCTAGCTGACACTATTCTACCCAACACTCCCCTACAGGCCATATAACTGCTATGCCATACAAAGAGGAGCGTCATAACGCATTTTGCCTCTTCAACTTTTGAAACAAACAGTTCAACCGCAAGTGGAATTCATAGCTAAGAGCATCAAATAAACACTCCAAGTCAAATTGCAAACAAGGCTTTACACACGCAGCGTGACTCTCATGCTAAGACACTACAACCACTGTTGTCATCTCTAGGGAGAACTGTCTAGTTTTTCACAGGCACATTCTTAGCAAAGCTGCTGAAAATAGATTGTAAAGCCTCTTAGAAAAACACACGCCCCATTAATTTAATCTTTACCAAGCAGGTCAAGACTTTGTGTGAAAATGCTAATTGTTGACACTTGAGGAGGACCTGTGGAGATTTTTAATAGGAGCTGTGCCATTGGAAGCACTTGTTTCAGTAATTAGAAAACAAGCTAGAGGTTCTATATAACCCTCCTTTTTTTCTATATTTAACTTGAAAATGTTATCAAACAGAAAATATACTAAGTATTTAGTTCAGCACATATACTGCCAGATGTTTAGGTCTGGCACGGGTTCAACAAATGAGGGTAAAATTAAATGCACTAATATATGTTCCCCACAAGGCAACTCAAGCATTACTTTTAAGACAGTGGGTGCACTGGATGTAGCAGAACGGAAAATACCGTATATGATGAAAATACAGTCCCGTTTCAAATGATATATAGTGTATTATCTGGACACTTACGTTTGAGAAAGGTTGAACATCTGCTGTGGATCGCCACTCAGAATACGATATGTAATTGGATCTAGCTCACGGTCTATCGCCTACAGAAACACAGAAATAGAGTCAGGGAACATGGGTGGTATCTATTTTATTTCATTAAGCGAGCTAATATCAACCCCCACTCCGCCTTTCTCTTCAAATACAAGTTAATAAGATCCACATGCCCTCACACCTTTCATTCTCCCAGTGAAGAGTGTGTAGTTTTCTCAACACCTTTGTAAAAACATATACAATGGAGATTTAAAGTCTATTTGCCCCTATAAAAATGGCAGGTTTTTTGTGAAGTAAAAGATTGACACTAAGATCAACCTTGTCAGAATTTTTTTCACCCTCAAGGTGAAATTACAACATATAAAAATTAAGCAAAAACAATCCGAAGCTTTTTTAGGAGAAAAAAGGAAAAGTAAAAACTTACAAGAACCTAGTTGAATAAGTGTGCACACCCCCAAACTAATACTTTGTTGAGGCACCTTTTGATTTTATTACACCATTCAGTCTTTTTGGGTAGGAGTCGATCAGCAGGGCACAACTTGACCTGGCAATATTTTCTCATTCTTTCTTTCAAAAACATTCTAGATCTGTCAAATTGTAAGGATCTCCTGTGCATCTCCTGTGCACAGCCTGCTTCAGGTCACTCCACAGATGTTCAGTTAGATTCAGGTCTGGGCTCTGGCTAGATCATTCAAAATCATTGATGTTCTTTTGGTTAAGGCATTCCTTTGTTGATTTGGATGATCAATACCTTTCGCCAGGTGAGATACCATGCATGCTTTGCAAGCGCTTTGTGGACCATGGCTACAGCAGTCAGATGAAACCAAGAAAATGTGAAGAAAATCTTACAGAACCAGCTGGTCATTATTTGGGGTTAATCAGAATAGTTTCATTGATGACAGCTGTATGATAATTACTTTTGATCACGAGATTGAATGTTATTGGTTCATTCTGAACACAGCCACATACCCAATTATAAAAAGGTGTGCACACTTGTTCAACCAGCTGACTGTAACTTTTTTATTTGTCTTATTTTTCCATAAAAAAAAAATTCCACTCGCAATGTGAAATGACATCACAAAACCTGCCATTTTAACAGGGGTGTGTAGACTTTTTATATCCAGTAAATACTGTACACCTTGGTCAAGAGGGACAACCCTGTCAAATGACAACTTTGGGAATGTGGTATTGCTGGGGAGAAAATAAACAGGAGGAAAAAGTAATAAAGAAAGGTATTGAGGATTTTTTTTTAGTACAGAAAGCAAGTTCTCTAAAGTATACAGTAACTTGTTGTCTGACCTGCAGATTGATGAGGATGGCTCCTATCCTCATGGCCTCACTGATCTCTAGGTTGTAAATTGTCAGCGGAAAGCGTGGAGGACTCTGGTTGTTAGGAGGTAGAACCTCAATATAAACTGTAGTTATGGAACTCCTAAAAAAAAATACATTGCAGAAAATAATTTATTGTAAAGAAAACTAAATGACATTATTAGAATTGCTGAATAACTTCCCTGGAGATATATGGCTTAATGAGGTAATAACTGCATTAACTATTCAAACAGACAACAAGACTAGGTAAAAAAAAAAGTGATACGTGATAAGTACATCTGACCTCCTTTCAGCCTCAGGTGCATTATCAGCTGCTCTGACAGTTAGGGCGTAGGAGCGACCCATGCTCAGATTCACTCCCGGAGCTATGGTGATTCGACCTGTACGGTTACTGATGACAAAATGTCCCTGATCTCCTGCCAAGATGGTGTAGGTCACCAGACCATTCAGACCCTCGTCAGAATCCTGAGCAGTTAACTAATTAAAAGAGACAGAAATATCCATTAATTATGATGATTAAGGTGTTTGCTGGTTCCATATGTATTAAATACATCAACAGTCTATTTGTATACGACATGGTAAGGATGTTGCATAAAGATGACATTTTGTACAAATGATCAGGTACATCTTCCAAAGTACAGGTGAACTTTTTCTTTCATAGTCCATCTGTTGCCCAATCTTTCTACCCCCTCTAGACTGTCCATCAGTAGAAAGTGACACTGAAATGTGTGTTTCATTGGAATGAGTGTATCTGGCACAGCAGTGATGCTGGGATTGTCAAAGTCAATATTGCTTCAGTGCCACTGCTGGGTGTAGAACAGCCCACCAACCAAAAATATCCAGCCAACCGCAGTCAGAAATTGGCTGCAGTTGGAAAGTGACATCGGTGAAGGGAAGAGGACAAATTATGCATGAAAAAAAAATAGCTTTAATCTCTAACTGTACTCATATGAGATTTAATAAAGGGACCATTAAACATGCTTAAAAAGGCATACATGCAGTGCTCCACTAGAAGCCACAATCATGTCCCAGCTATGCTGAGAGCAGTCCATCACCCAAATAACATAAGATTATCAGTGGTACTATGGTGGTTGCTTTCCACTGATAGAAAAATTGTACATAACAACAGGCAGTTTAGGTCACCTGTTGAGAGTCAGTAATTTCAAGTGCACTTATATAGCAGGTTTACTTGATAAAACGGGTAATTACCCTGGCTATGAACTGAGTATACCTTATAAATGTGCCACTGTGTGTTTAAATGCTATAACAAAACTCCCCACATACCTATAAATCGTGAACAAGTACTACATATAAATGCACACTTTTGTTATAAAAACTGTTGGTTTTCCCAGGTCTTCCTCGGACATGCTCTGCTGTGCCTCTTGCAGAACTTTCCAGAGGCTTATACAGCTGGTTGGACACAAACCTTTCAATATAACTCATCGCCACAGCTCAATTGGGTTAAGGTTATGTGACACAGCAGGGCATTGCATTACAGACAGCCTCCTCCTTCTTCAAATATCTCTTGCACAGCTTCTGAGGTGTGTTTTGGGGTCAGCGAAAACCAAACAGTAGTTGGAAATGTTCCAAAAAGAGCAAGATGTCCTCAAACTTTTGATGGGCAGAATATGATTACTCTACCCTACGACCAACAGGAAGGTGTCACAGCAAACGAAACGCAGCGCTGAAGTAAAGCTGACTGATTGAGAATCAGGTGCTAACTGTAGATCTAAAGAAATGAGTATCCAGCTTGTTTACAACTTAAGCATACTGAGGACATGTGACAAAATCAAGGCTGACACTGCAGCCTGTCTTACAAAGCTAGTGCTACCTGTTTAGTCATTCCCTGGGGAGCAAACTGCTGCTGAAGTTTTATTCAAAACATAATTATCCATGCTCAGTTGCTATAGACGCCACTTCATCAAAGCGAAGAGGCTCTCTACTTCTGTGTTTTTGATTTGTTCTAAAGCAGAGGTTTCTAGAACCTTAATGTTGATCCCACAACATAGGCAAAGGGTAAAGGATGTAAACACTTTCCCTTATAGGAGACTGTTAGAACTCATTACATGTGCATGGCTTTGCTAATCTGCCTCAAAATGTGGACATCCACTATACAACATTTAGTTTTAAGAATATGGCCAACTACATTAATATCATGAAGCCTTAATATCCATCTTCAGTGAAGTGTAGATTATAGACATGGATTTATGGATTATAGACCTGAATTATTTGAATAACAAAGCATATGTCTGCCCAGAGGGTCTTGTTTAAAAGCTGTGGGCCTGCTGTTTATAGTGCAACCAGGTTCTACCTTGAAAATCAAACAATACATACCTTTACTGGTTTATATAAAGCAGACTGTTAAACTGTATATAGAATATATATATTCTTATACACACACACACACACACACATTATATATATATATATATATATATATATATATATATATATATATATATATATATATATATATATACACACACACACATATATACATACATACATACATATACACACAAATATACACACACACACGTAGATTTGCAATTGTAAATTCTTCCCTGTTACAGATCTCCACGAGATGCAATCAAAGTAAGTCTTCATGCCAAAGAATTCTTATATTATTAAACAATACGCAAAACATCACCTTTCATGGCACAAGCGCCATCACAGACTTTTAAGAGTTAAAAATATATGTTTTTATCTCTATCACATAAAAAGTCAAATGTAAATTAGAAAACAATCTTTTAAATACTTCTGCTTAGAGCACATTTATAACTCAAAAGGAAATTCTGTGAGTTATTCCATGACTGAGTTGAGTCAGCGGAAGCTGTAAACATATCTGAAAGCTGATTCATTACGGATTAATTGAAGGCACAGGATATCATTACTGACTAACAATATGGTTCTTAAGATGACTTTGTTTCTGTGAAATACTGTGTGAAATAAAAATCACACACACTTACACACACTAAGCCCTAGTTCCTTCCTTGACGGGCCATATGGCTTGATACTGTACATAGACTTTTCCTATAATTTGACACATTCATCCAGGGACAAATAAAGAGATCATATTAGTAAGATTAGTTCTAAAGCTTATAAAGAGTTTCATGTTCTCAATCTTACCATTCCTATTTAAATATGGATAGTATTCACTTCTTGTCCAGGCTTACATGTTTGTATTTAATTAACTTAAATTGTATGAATTTTGCCTGGCTATAACCAGTGGGTATATGGGGAACTTCAAAAGGCAAAGTAATAAGACAGGAGTGGCAGCTCTGTCTTTGATCAAATTGATGAGGCTTCACTCATGCGGCTTACAATCATCCCCCTCCGCAAGTTAACTGATGTGTCAAGGAAGAGGCTGAAACAGCACTTCACTTTTCAGTCGAACTGCTCCCGAATAATTTACAATAGAAATGATGAAACATCCAGTAACATCAGACAGGTAGTTATTTGTGTACCAGCTATTAAGTTTATGATTGGTAAAAAAAAAGTGCAAATCTGAGTTTAGAGGAGGCTTATTTCCAGAATCAATGATTCAGCGCTTTATGATCTACGTAATACAACATTTTCGGCGCATAGTTGGGAAGTTTGTATTTAAAGGAACTGCTCACCTGTATTACAGTCTCTCCGGCCTGCATGTTAGTGAACACCTCGATGTTGTAGGAGACCTGAGAGAAGGTGGGTGTGTTGTCGTTAGCATCAATAACCAGGATGTTCACCGTTACAGGCACGCTCTGCTGTACGCCATCAGACGCCACCATCTGTAAGAGCAGCAGGAAATGTTCCAGAAGGTAGCTACTTTTCAAGCTGTGAACAGATTCCTGATGAAAATGACTCATGCACAGTACTGTAAAGTAAATGTCACATATATAATATGAATATAGAATATGCATTTACACCACACGCTGCATCCGCAAAACCACCAGCATTGTGGATGACCCCACACACCCCTCACACACACACTTCACCCTCCTGCCGACTGGAAAAAGGTACCAAAGCATTCGGGGCCTCACGGTCAGACTCTGTAACAGCTTCTTCCCCCAAGCCATCAGACTCCTCAATACTCAGAGACTGGACTGACACACACACACACTTACGTACACATGTACACACACTCTGAACTGAACACCATTCCATTCCCATTGCAATATTTGCACATTCCTGCATTGACTCTGTTGCATTTTTGCTGCTACTGTATTTATAAAAATATAGTATTTATTTTATTGTCACTATTATACACTTTACCTGGCTGCTACTACAATAACTGCTATGTCCATATTTGCTATAAGCTAATCTGCTGAAGACTAAGTCATAGCATGTTATGTTTACATTTATACCATTTTAAAATTATATTGTTATTCTTTTGCACTACCGGTTATATCGGATGTGTACTGGTCGGCACTACACTGTCACTTACTGTGCCTATTGTCCTGTTTTAGTAGTACTGTACTGTCCTGTACTGTTAGCACATGTCTGCATGTGCACTTTATGTAGAATGTGTAGATCTTATTTAGTTCTATGCCATCTCGTGTGGTGTTTTATGTGGCACCATGGTCCGGGAGAAACGTTGTTTCGTTTAGCTGTGTACTGTTCCAGCTGTATATGGCTGAAATGACTTGAACTTGAACATTCATGCTTTTTAGACTATCAATGATTATCTGCAATCAGTGTAGAGGAGTTATAAGACTAATGCAAAGACCAGCATGGTGTAATTTTAAACATGATGCTTTACTGGTTAATTTATGCATCTGGAAGGGGAAAAATGTAATAAAAAATATGGCACAATAACTGGATGAAACACATGCTGCCTGTTACATGATTGCATGCTGTGTTTGGAAATATATTGCCAAAAAAAAAAACAAATAAATCACAGCAAGTGTACATTTGACCAAGATGGGATAATGGCTATATGTGCCAGGACTGCTTCTAAGAATATGACCCATGACTCCGAATGTGAATCTGAAAAGTGTCTCTGTATGAAACGAGGACAGGCAGAGCCTTGCATGCGTAATTGTGCCTGTGCACAGAACAGGAGACAGCTCTGAACTAACAGGCAGCCTATGTCTATTTTGTACAGTGCCAACAAACAGCTGGTTTTCCTGCATGAGTGCACCTAGTGCATGTGAGTGCTATGAATAATAGCTGAATCCAGTGTCCATGTTGAAGTACCTTCTGATCTTGATCTTATTCACAATATGCTCATACTGTACAGAACACTCTTTCAACACAAACACAGCACTGTTTGCCTTTTACAACTGTATACTGTATAGCCCAGAAGAAAATAGTTTCCTTTTTGAGTATCATGACTTTCCTTGACACTGTAACCTATGGCTTGCTTGTCAGGTTTTTATTTATTTATTTATTTATTTATTACATCTACAGCGGTGCTTGAAAGTTTGTGAATTTTCTATCTATCTGCATAACTATGACCTAAAACCTCATCATATTTTCTGACAAGTCCTAAAAGTAGATAAAGAGAGTCCAATTAAACAAATGAGACAAAAAAATTATACTTGGTCATTTATTTATTGAGGAAAATGATCCGATATTACATATCTGTGAGTGGCAAAAGTATGTGAACCTTTGCTTTCAGTATCTGGTGTGACCCCCTTGTGCAGCAATAAGTGCAAACTTTCAAGCACCACAGTACATCCTGATTTATATAAAACTGCTTTGTGACAGTGTCTATTGTTAAAAGCGCTAAATAAATCTTAACCTTTGAGTGATTCTATTAGTGATTCCATGGCAATGCTGTTCATTTTTAAGAACAAAATATAACAAGTCATATTTGTTTAACCTCGAAGAATCACGGTTTCATCCCACTACGTGATTCTTTGATCCAGGTCGAGACTGTGGAGCTGGAGAACTAACGTGGTTGAAAGGATCCGGAAAGTAGCAGCCTTGTTTCACAATGGACTGCCGCTGTGTTTGAGACATATGCCTGATCTAAAGCTTTGAAGGTTAGCCTTTTGCTTTGAACTCGCTGAATTAAACCTGCCTGAGATTTCCTGGAGTACGAGTGTCATAGTCACTCTCATTTAATCAGTACAATCAGGAACATTATTCAAAAAAATGTTAAAAGAAGCAACTGTAAATCTACAAGGGAATGACAGCATGAGGAAGTGACTGCCTTCAAAACTGTGGGTGGTCTATCATACTAAACTACTCCGCTGTAGATCTCAGTGCAAGAGCAGCAAAAGAAAGGGACTGGCAAAGGGTAGGACACTACAAAAAAGGGCATATTCTTCTCTACATCTTCTGAGCACAGCTGATGAATAAAAAAAGAGGATGTGTTCTTTTAAGCTTAGTTCACACTGCACCAATAGACGCCAGCCAACGACGACAATCACCAACTTTTAAAAGTTGTCTGTTGGATTTAGAGTGTTGGGAAACATGACTGTCATGGTCACGCTGCCCCAGCACACCCCAACAAACTTTTTTACAGACAGTCAGACTGGTTTAAAAATGGACGTCCTTTTACCAAAATTTTACTATTACTAGTGTCTTTATGTGTCGTTCTTCACCTTAAAGTGAAGACGAAGAGTAAAACGAAAAAGGTCATGGGTGAAGCCTTGGTTGTTGCAACTTGGGAAACAGGGTGCTTACTTAAATTTACTCGGGGGTAAAGCTAAGAGCACTCTTAAGCAACACATCGATACATCATTTGTCCTCTTCTTTCTGATTCGTCTAGAAATCCGCCATTTTACCCACAACAATGACTTAGCATGCTTAGCACCTAGCTCGGTGCTTTCGGCTTTTTTATCTATGGAGTTTTCAGGGACTCTTGCCTCATCGTCATGGCAACGGTTCATGACCAGTTCAGTTTACGTCAGTTTGTTGGAAAATCATACCACCCTGCTCAGATTGCTCATTCCATTACCCGGCAAACACCAACTGTACAGGTTCAGTTGGTGAAAACAAATGCCAATCAACGGCAACAGACGCCGACGGGGTTAACACACTGATCTGAGAAAACCTGACAAACGGCAACAGACGCAGACGGGGTTAACACACTGATCTGACAAAACCCGACACACGGCAACAGATGCCGAAAGGTTAACACATTGATCTGACAAAACCCGACAAACATGTCCGTTGGTGCAGTGTGAACTAGCCTTTAGTGTCTTAGCCTTTGTCAGTCTCTTCCACTGCTGCTCTTGGGAGATTGCTTAACAGCTGAATATTATAGTTAAACCACCCACAGTCATATCCACATGCTGTCATTTGATCATAGTTTTACAGTTGTTCCTTTTCACACTTTTAAATGATCTCCCTGTTTGAGCAGACTGAGCTAAAAGAGAAGGATAGTAAAACTGAAGCAACAAACAGAACAACGCTCTAAATACTCTAAACAGCAAAGAGAAAAACAAATTTAGCTAAAATAGATTTCATACCGGCATTAAAGTAGATTTAATACAAGCATTAAAATGGAAAAGCGGTTGATTATAAGCGCAACATCTCCGGCCACCATAATTAGGCATAATTGTTTGCCTCACTCAGAACCACAATCAGCTAATTTCATGCTGTTTCGTTTAAGCGCAAATCTTTCTTTTATAAAAATGGAATTGCATCCAACACGAATCCTGTCCCATGTTGATAAGCAGCCTATTATTAAGCCCATCAAAGACATTAACGTGCCTGATTATGATCCAATCCCCCACCATCAAGCATTAAAGGTGTCTGTAAGAGACTGGCTTCCAAACAAACGCATTCATAATGACAGCCTCTACCCTTCTTTTTCAGGCAGACAGGTCCAAACCCTGTCGCACCTCCTCTGGTCTGACTAGCCATTTAAGGCGGATTAATCATTTCTGGGAGAGTGAAAACACCATTGAGAGTGAAGCAGCTTGAATGTAAAGTCCTGCTCAGCATAAAAGATCAGCAGAGAGGCAGCTTAAGCGGCCAGATATCAAAAACAAGCACCATTCATTCTTACCATTTGATTTATTCTCAAACTGTTCATTTTGTTCCGTCGACCATGGGATGTCATACTGATTTGTGGCTTAAATGCTGAGATATTGATGTTTTCAAAGCTGCAACAAATCCTAATAAACAGGAGCCTAACGGCGGAAAACAGCTGTTACTGCCATCACTTAAGCACGGTATCACTGAATGTCACATGATTTCCATCCTCATTAAAAGTCTTCTGCTCTATAGAAGAACAGTGTGAGCATGTGTATGTGTGTTTGGGTGTGGTGGTTCATACCGTGAAGGTGTAGTTCGTCTGCATCTCTCTGTCCACAGGTCTGAGCAGCAGAAGATAACGTGTTATTCCAGTAGGGGTGATGGAGAAAACAGTGTTGTAGTCACTCAGTGTTATCTTCACCTGTGGGTCTTTATTCTTCAAATGAGAAAAAAAAAAAGAAGCTCTGAAGGACAATAAATGTTTGCAGACCGACCTTTTTCATCCACTTTGAAAATCTCTCACACTCAAGCACATGCATAAAGGCACACAGAACATTTATTGGAAAATATCGCAATTAAAACAGAGACAAACCACACATTTCCATGGTACCAAAACCAACTATAGTGGAGGTGTAGTTTGGCTATAATGATTATGTATGTGTTTCAATATGGCTACTTTGTTTGCTAAATATCTGCATTAGTTTGCAAATTGATTGAATCAGATAAGCTCATCAGTCTCCCTTAGATGACTTACCCACACTCACTAATCAGAGAAAGTAAGAAGGTTAAAAGTAGAACGGGTGATAAAGAGAGAGAAGAATGAGAAACAAAAGAGAGTAGGAGTTGTTACATGCTCAGTGTTTTAGACAAATGGAGCAGTTTAAAGTGAATGTGCCCGTGTTCAAGAAAATTCAGTGTTCACAGTGAGGGGAAAATGTAGCACTTAGAAGCTTGCGGGGTCAATTAGAGTGATGGCCATATCTCAGTGTCTTTCCACATCTGAGAAATGTGGCAGGCAATATGAGACCAATACTGTGACCATTATAGCACTCAGAACACACACATGCTATTAGACAATCTCTCAATCTCTGTCCATGGGAATAAGCAAAATGATCACCTGTTTCTAGTCATTATTTTTAAAGTGAATATTATGCCGCTTTGGCTCTCCTCCCATGAAAACATCAAATACACTCTCCATGTTAGTGGCTTTTCATTAAACAGGAGCTCCATGCATTTTTCAAAATGTCTGCTTAATTTGCTCATTGAGAAGAAAGCAAATTTGTTTAGATTGTTTTGATGATGAAAAACACACTATGGAGTTCAGCATTCAACACAATCATACCACAACATCTGATAATAAAGGTGAGCCTTCTGGTTTTAAACACCACCCTCTGCAACTGGATTCTAGACTTTCTGACTGGGAGACCCCAGACCGTCAGAATCAACTCCACCTCCAGCACCACCACACTGAACACTGGCACCCCCCAGGGCTGTGTGCTCAGTCCACTACTGTTTGCCCTGCTGACTCATGCCTGTGCTGCAAAGTTAAATTCTAATCACATCATCAAGTTTGCTGATGACACTACAGTTGTGGGCCTCATCAGCGACAATTATGAGTCAGCGTACAGGGAGGAGGTGAACCAGCTCTTAGAAAGGTGTCGAGACAACAAGCTCTCTCTTAAAGTTGATAAGACTAAAGAGATGATTGTCGACTTCAGGAGAACCCAAGTGGACCTCTCACCATTGCACATCAATGGACCAGCTGTGGAGAGAAGAAAAGCTCCAAGGTTCTTGGTGTGCACATGACTGAGGACCTCTCCTGGACTCCACCTACCTAATCAAGAAGGTCCAGCAGCGCCTCTACTTCCTACAGAGGCTGAAGAGAGTCAAACTTCACCCTCCCATCCTCACCTCCTTCTACAGAGGGACAATAGAGAGCATCCTGACCAGCTGTCTCACCATGTGGTACGGGAACTGCACAGCCTCTAACCGCAAGACCCTACAGCAAATTGTGAGGACAGCTGAAAAGCTCATTGGGGTCTCTCTACCTTCCATCAACACCTCAGTGAACATCCACAAAGCCACCAGTATTGCAGACGACCCATTTCAACCCCCTCATGGACTGTTCACCATCCTTCCATCTTGTAGAAGGAACAGGAGCATCCGTGCCACCACCAGCTGAGAGGGTTAAAGGCCTTGCTCACGGGCCGAACAGTGGAACAGTTAGACCTTCCGATCAGTAACCCAGAGCCTTAACGTCAAGCCACCACTGCCCCAGTATCACTGCTATACTTGTGCATTACATTACACAATAGCTTACAGTTTACAGCCCACACTCTGTGTATTTATTGTCCTCAGTATTTATTGTTTTGTTCTGTGTATTTATTGTTTTGCACTCATCTCACACTGTTCTGTATTTGCACTTTATGTAGTCTTGCGTACTGTTCTGTGTTGTGCCATGGTCCTGAAGAAACGTCATTTCATTCAAATATATATATACGAGCTATATAGAGGAATGACAATAAAAAAACAACTTGACCAGTTGACTTGACTATTAAGGAAACTTAGCCAGTCTGAGTGGGATATGGTGGCTCAGTGGTTAAGGCTTTGTGGTTTCCTCTGTTGTTTGCCACTGTTCTTGAGTTCAACTCTTCATCATCAACTGCTCTGTTGTATCCTATCTCAGTTGAAAATTGTTTTGAAACAAAATGTCAGCTAAATGAGCAAATGAAATGATGAAACAGCTGAAGCGTTTAAAGACTCAAAACAAGTAGAACTCGACACAAACAGTGTCAACAGGGATGCAACCACCACAAACAAGTCTATTTCTTCGCTACTAATTTGTATGCCTGAAATACCCTTAAAATATTCTTCAAATCAAGTTACTGAAGAAAAACTATTTACATCTGATCTTGCTGTGACCTTGATCTTGTGTGGATCAATTCCAAAATCAATTCATCTTCTGGTTACAGTGATAATTCAAAATAAATCCTACAAAGATTCAACCACTGGTTCACGAGATATCACACTAACAAGAATCTTGAAAGGACAGACAGACACACAGACAAAAACATAATTCCGAAAACATAATGCATGAATATACACCACAGAAAAGCATTACAAAAAAAGGTTACAAACAGGTTGCTTGATGACTTAGACTGCTTCATGCACACAATCATATCCTTTAAAACAAGACAGGTTTGGCTTTTGTGTTACTATAGTCTATAGATAGAACACCTCAACACTGCTAATGTGTGCACTAACATAAGTTGCCTCTTACATTCAACCCTTTCCATCAAGCCCACTTAATGTGAAAAATGACAGAGCATGTGGGCGTTCAGAAGCTTGGTTATTTTCATACTACAGCTGTATCAGAAAAACTGCAGCAGCTTCACAAAGGAGAGCCAATAAGGGGAATTGACCAGTGCAGAATCAGAGCAACCAGGGCATGGAGGAATTTGGCAGTGTTGGACAGCATATTTCCTACTACATGAACCATAATTGAATGTCTGTGTTTCCCAATTGGTAATTCAGAATGCCACTTAGTCCATGTGTCTGGAAATGAGACTGTGACTAAGCTGTGCATCACTTTCCACAAAGACTTACAGGCCCTCATCAACCCTACAGCCTTGGAAACTTTTCCCATCTGCCCAAAATTAATTGAAAGCGATGTCCAGGACTAGAGGGACCTCATGGCTAAGGGTCAATCGAGAAAGTAAGCTGAACTAATGGAAGTTAATTTGGTTTTCAGCAATCAATATGTTACGAGTCTGATTTGTAATTGCTTTTTTTTGTCTATAGTCTAGAACTGTAGTCTATTTCTGAATGACTGACAAATGTAGCCTTATATAGATAGCTTATTGTACAATTTCTAGCAATATCTCTTATGAACTCAAGAGGCCTCTTGTTGTTGAGGTAAATACATGTCTGATGGAGGAAACAGCAGGGTGTTGTAAAAATGTTTTGTATAGATTTGACATCAGTATAGGGTTATCAACATTGATCTAAAATTTTGGAAATAATACATAGTGTTACTGGTGGGGTAGAGAACAAACACGGTCATCTTTGCATTACTGATGTTCTGATTTCTGTATTCTATCATTCTAGCACTTAAACATTGCAGAGGAGTCCATGCTGATACATTTTTCAACCACAGACCTATTTTTCATTCATTTAGACTTTAGTAACAGCTGAGGTAAATCCGGAACACTGGATTTACCAATGCCTATCCCAGAGTGTGAGGCAGGAGTACAATCTCAATGAGATGACACTTCATTGCATGGCACTATGCACACACACACACACACACACACACAGACACACACACACACACACACACACACACACACACATTCACACCTAGGGGCAATTCAGCATTGCCGATCCACCTCCATATTTTTTAGGAGGTAGGAGGAAACCAGATATCCTGGAGGACGCCCACACAGACATGGGGAAAACATGCAAAGAAATTCCACACAGCCAGTAACCTGAGCTCAGGACCCTGGGGCTATGAGGCAGCAACGATACCTTCTACACCACTGTGCCACCTGTAGACCTTTTTTATTAATAAAAATATTCTGCGTGACTTTTTACTAAGCAAATTGCACTGACATTTTGAAAGATCAGTGGGATTCATTTTAAAGAGGCGAGAAAGGAGATACTAAATGTAATTTACTAGGATTAAATACAGCCTCTTCAGATGAGATAATTAATTGCATTTGTCTCACCTCAACCCAAACAAAATAAAAAAAAGCAAACCAAGAAGAGTAAGCTTTAAAAAACCACACACACAGCACACGACACATTCACCTACTGGTACAGCCCCTGGCTGAAGCTGAAACACACAAATTGAATATAATGACATTGTTTAACTGCAACTATAGCACATGTAGTAACACACACTGCAACTCACAAAATAACACATCAACACAGACTGTGCTTCTGCTAGGGGTTATTACTGTATGTATGAACAATAATGTGCCCACCTCCTCTATGTCGTTATCAAGGGCTATGATGGCCAGCGGTGCTGTGAGGTTGGTTCTGCCTGAGACGGTGCCACCCACAGGGGCTGACTCACTGATGAAGCCCTGGTAGGAGGGCTGTTGGAAGTACGGAGCCTGGTTGTTTTCATCCAACACCTCTATCCGCAGGTCGGCAAATGCGGGCAGAGGGTGACCGTTATCCTGCTCGGCCTGCTCACAAACATGTGCATATTTGAAAACAAACAAACAACGAAACGCAGCATGGGTGAAAATGCTGTGGTGATGATACCCAAGAAGGCTGGATGTCTCAGTATGAAACTGCCAGCTCACAGTATACGCAGCTCAGCAGGAGAGAGATTCAACACCATGGAGAGTTGCATGAGGATTAAGTCACACACACAACCTGACAGTGCTTACATGTGCACTTCCACAAACATCAATCATTTGCTCACTTAATCTGCTGCTTGTGATAAATGTTTCATTTGATGCAAAAGTTGGGGTCTATTTGAGAACACGTTAAACCAGTGAGTGTGTCTCTTTCAGTGGGTGGGTTTGTCTTTGGTCCATATATGGAGTTTATACACACACACACACACACACACACACACACACACACACACACACACACCTCTCAAACATTACTGACTAGGCCTAGTTTTATGATTGCACTCTAAATGGTTTTCTGAAATACCATGACTAGTTAGATTATGTTAGGCATATCAGTATAATAAATAGCAATAGCAATGATGATTACACAAGACTTCTGTAAAGGTAGTAAACATTTGCTAGAGGTGGGTGACAAATGAAAGGAAAAATCTGTGGCTCTGTTATGTCATGGGAGACATTTTGCTGGCTTTTTTTTTGTCTGCATGTCCTCTTATAGGGAACCATCACAACAAATCAATACAAAGACTGACTTTATCCTATGAAAAAAACATTTCTAACCTGATGAGAGTGGTCTGTTCCAGGATGACAATGCCTCCATCCACAGGACACAAGGCCTCAGTAGATGGTTGTAAATCACAAGCTACTGTCCAAATCAGTAGTCACTAACCCTGTTCCTGGAGATCTATATTCTGGAAGACTTTAGATCCAACCATCTAATCATTGGCTTAAGAAGTTCTTGAGGCAGGTGTGTTAGATTTTGGTTGGAGATGAAACTTGCAGGTAGGGAGCTCTCATTACCTTTACGGCATTTGGCAGATGCCCTTATCCAAGGCGACTTATGTTTATTTCTTATATATATATATATATATATATATATATATATATTATATATATATTATATATATATATATATATATATATATATATATATATATATATATATATATATATATATGTATATACACACACACACACACACACACACACACACTATCTCACAAAAGTGAGTATACCCCTCACATTTTTGTAAATATTTGATTATATCTTTTCATGTGACAACACTGAAGAAATTACACTTTGCTATAATGTAAAGTAGTGAGTGTACAGCTTGTGTAACAGTGTAAATTTGCTGTCCCCTCAAAAAAAACTTAACACACAGCCATTAATGTCTAAACCGCTGGCCACAAAAGTGAGTACACCCCTCTTCTAAAGATGATGCACAAGAAAGCCTGCAAACAGTTTGCTGAAGACAAGCAGACTAAGTACATGGATTACTGGAACCATGTCCTGTGGTCTGATGAGACCAAGATAAATTTATTTGGTTCAGATGGTGTCAAGCATGTGTGGCGGCAACCAGGTGAGGAGTACAAAGACAAGTGTGTCTTGCTTACAGTCAAGCATGGTGGTGGGAGTGTCATGGTCTGGGGCTGCATGAGTGCTGCCAGCACTGGGGAGCTGCAGTTCATTAAGTTGGCATGATGTTGGCATTATGAATGCCAACATGTACTGTGACATACTTAAGCAGAGCAAGATCCCCTCCCTTTGGAGACTGGGCCGTAGGGCAGTATTCCAGCATGATAACGACCCCAAACAGACCTCCAAGACGACCACTGCCTTGCTAAAGCTGAGGGTGAAGGTGATGGACTGGCCAAGCATGTCTCCAGCCCTAAACCCTATTGAGCATCTGTGGGGCATCCTCAAACGGAAGGTGGAGGAGCACAAGGTCTCTAACATCCACCAGCTCTGTGATGTCGTTATGGAGGAGTGGAAGAGGACTCCAGTGGCAACCTGTGAAGCTCTGGTGAACTCCATGCCCAAGAGGGTTAAGGCAGAGGGTTAAGGAAATAATGGTGGCCACACAAAATATTGACACTTTGGGCCCAATTTGGACATTTTCACTTAGGGGTGTACTCAATTTGTTGCCAGCGGTTTAGACATTAATAGCTGTGTGTTGAGTTATTTTGAGGGGACAGCAAATTTACACTGGTACACAAGCTGTACACTCACTACTTTACATTGTAGCAAAGTGTCATTTCTTCAGTGTTGTCACATGAAAAGATATAATCAAATACATACATACATACATAGCAGTTGAGGGTTAAGGGCCTTGCTCAAGGACCCAACAGTAGCAGCACAGCAGTGCTGGGCTTTGAACTCATGACTTTCCAATCAGTAACCCAACATCTTAACCACTGAGCTACCACATATTTGATAATATGTATGAAGAATCCTGTCAGATGCAGCAAAGTGAATGACAGCATCAATATTTACCTCAATAATCAATAATTTTTTAATATAAATGCTTTGAATGATAAAGCAAGATTTGGATTTTAGTCATCATTTTTAGCTTTATAACAAAGAAGCCAACACATTCATTCAAAATATCCCTGACATGCTGGTTAGGATTTTCTGGAGTAGCAAGTACATAATGTAGCTAGGCAAACAAGGATGTAGCACTTCATAGAGCAAATATAATAATTTAACATTTCAAAATAATTCATCTGCTGCATGTTGAACAGTGATATGCTTTAAGCCTCCCTCATCCTCTCTCTCTCTCTCTCTCTCGCTCTCTCTCTCACTCTCAGGACAACTCTTTCACTTGATTGAATACACATAAGTCAACAGCTACTTGGATGCATTTGTGTATTTCACTGAATTCCTTTGCCAGTACTATTTTCCCTCCTGACTACTTCAAACTCTCTTCAGTTAATATCATATAGAATGTGATAATATTGATTTAAACTGATAGAAATACAGCCACACATGTGCCCCCACATACCAGCCTACGCACACTTATGCACAATGTACACAAGTTCTCCTATATAATGAACTCTATTTAAAATAATCTGTTTCTTATTTACTTTTATATTTATTTTCTCTCCAATTTACCCTAATGATGCAT
Organism: Ictalurus furcatus; assembly: GCF_023375685.1. Classification (NCBI taxonomy): domain Eukaryota; kingdom Metazoa; phylum Chordata; class Actinopteri; order Siluriformes; family Ictaluridae; genus Ictalurus; species Ictalurus furcatus. Next base: position 18,186,083 of record NC_071257.1, on the reverse strand, counting down.
AATGAGACTCCCCTCAGAACAGTGAAATGCAATCCTCTACAAGTGTTGTAATTGATGTAATCTCCTGTAATTAACCTTGGATTGAGTTTGATTGGTCAAGTGTTAATGCAATTTAATTAGATAAAAGTTCATGGTAATCTAAAGTGTTCTAATAGAGTATAATACTGATCAGCCATAACATTAAAAGGAACCCCGACTATGAAGACTTGTAGGTCTTTACAAGCAATAATCGCCCTCTCCTACTAAAATACGCTGTTAGAAACACAAGGAATATGCTCATTACTTTAAAAATCCTTAACATTTAATACATATTTTAACCCACGGAGGCCACCATTATGTGACATGCACAGTGTATGGTGAGTCGTTGACGTAAAATGGTTGCATTTGAGTACTCAAAAGATTTAGCCCCCGGAGCAGGAAAACAATGCCACACTGTGCTGCTTTTGGCTGTAATTTTCTAGTTCTTGTGTGCTGTGATATAAAATATAAAATATAAATATAAAATCAAAAGCATAAATCAAAAGCATCACCCTAAGCATCTTATTAGTGCGTTTGCTCTGTATACTCTCACAACATATAGCTCCCCAAGTAAAATGAAAGCTGTTCTTGAACCATTTGGAATACGTCCATTGTTTTGGTCTCTTTTGGATTGTCTGGACCTTTGCCAGTGTAACAAGACTGTTTTTGTCAAGATGTTACTGATCAGTGGATTACTATGAGGCTGAAGACGTTTATATCGCTGTAGCTTCGCTGGAGAATCAAAACCGTTGCAACCATTTGAGGTCACTACCGAGAATGCATTGCGAAGTAAACAGCAATGGCGGCCTACAAGTGCAATATATATATATATTTTTTAAACTGACATCTAGAGTGTTTTTGTATAGAGGATTTCTATAGCGGATGTCAGCATTGATCTAATAAACAGTTTCCCTTTAAAACCCACCTGCCTAATATTGTGTAGGTCCCCCTTTTCTTGCCAAAAAAGCGCTGACCCTTTGCGGCATGGACTCCACAAGACCTCTGAAGGTTTACTGTGCTATCTAGCACCAAGATATTAGCAGCAGATCCTGTAAGTTGTGAGGTGGAGCCTCCATGGATTGGACTTGTTTGTCCAGCACATCCCAGAGATGCTCAATCTGATTCAGATCTGGAGAATTTGGAGGCCAAATCAACACCTTGAACTCGTTGTCATGTTCCTCAAACCATTCCTGAACAATTTTTGCAGTGTGGCAGGATGCATTATCCAGCTGAAAGAGGCCACTGCCATTAGACAATACTGTTGCCATGAAGGGGTGTACTTGGTCTGCAACAATGTTTAGGTAGGTGGTATGTGTCAAAGTAACAGCTGCAAGGTTTCCCAGAAGAACACTTCCAGATCATCAGACTCGCTTTCTTCCCATTGTGCATCCTAGTGCCATCTCTTCCCCAGGTAAGCGACGCACACAACCCCAGCCATCGACATGATGTAAAATTAACATGATTCATCAGACCAAGCCACCTTCTTCCATTGATTCATGGTCCAGTTCTGATGCTCATGTGCCCATAATAGGTGTTTTCAGCTGTGGATAACATGGGCACTCCGAGCGGTTTGCAGCCACGCAGCCCCATAAGCAGCAAGCTGTGATGCACTGTGTGTTCTGTCACCTTTCTATCATAACCAGTATTAACTTTTTCAGCAATTTGTGCTACAGGAGCTCTTTTGTGGGATTGGACCAAACTAACTAGCCTTCACTCCCCATGCGCATAAGTGAGCCTGATTCACCAGGAGTCCTTCCAGTTGCTGATTCACCAGGAGTCCTTCCTTGGACCACTTTTGGTAGGTACTAACCAATTCATACCCGGAACACCCTACAAGAACTGCTGTTTTGTAAATGCTCTGACCCAGTCATCTAGCCATCACAATTTGGCCCATGTCAAAGTTGCTCAGATCCTTGCACTTACCCATTTTTACTGCTTCCAACACATCAGCTTCGAGAACTGACTACTAACTTGCTGCCTAATATATCCGACCCCTTGCCAGTCACCATTGAAACAAAATAATCAATGTTCACATCACCTGTCAGTGGTTTTAATGTTATGGCGGATTTGTGTATAATTCACATATAATTTACACTACATCTCACACTATTCAGGATAATTAGAAGAATATAATATAAGCATTATGATATTTATCAAAAATTATATTCTTAATAACAAGGACTAATAATGACGAGTATACACAAGATAAGAACATGTATGACCTTGATGACAAGGTTGAAGCTTTGGTACAGGTCCCTCCTAACTGGCCTTAGAAGGCGGAGCTCTGCTGTGGTCCTGTTCAAAGAAAAGAACTCTGGGTAGACTGCTGGCTGGCCTGAAGGTGACAGGAGAGTTGGCACACATGAGAAATTCAAATGACCTTGCACCTTCACAAAAAAAAAAAAAACCCAAAAAACAGTAATATGTCTTTTAAGATCAAAGATTTATGATGTCTTGGATACCCACCAACCAGAATAAAGTAGAGAATGCCAGGTCTGTCTGATGGAGGCTGAATGTTTCTGTCCTGATCCACCGCTCGGATGGGTGGTGACACGTTTAGGGGATTCAGTTTGCTCTAAAAAGTATAGATAGAGTGGTGACCATAAGACTCAATTAAAATTAGTTTAATCAGAGTCAAGATACAGTAATTACAGTACTGAAGTCAAATTATGCCTTGTTTTCTGGCTTCAGTTTCATCTTACTATGCTTGTGATGACCTTCTATTGACATTGTTAATGTGGCTTTGTGAATTGTTAATCAACACTATGCCTACACCTAAATCTGGCTATTTTGTTTGTTCATTTCTTTTAATAAAAGCTGCAGTTTTGCTCATTTGGACCAACCAAAGGTCTCCACAAGGTCAAAACTGTCGGTTATTCCTATCCTTGTGGGGACACAGAAAACATATTTTTTAAATAAAAAATAAAATCACCCCCCCCCCCTCACACACAAACAACTGGACTGCATGGCTGATAAGAAACATTCACTATGTAGCAGGCTTTTATCCAAAGCCAAGGTGAGCCTTATCAAAAACAGGGAAATAAATAAAGATGGTAAATGAGTGCTTATCAGTGACTCGTTCCAACCTAAGACATTCAAGAATAAACAAATCAAATACATGAGAAACAAGGAGACGAAGATCTATTTACATCACACTGTTAATCATAACATCTGGATCTCGGCTCCTATTAATAACATCTAGTTACTGCTATTTACAGAGACAGTGAAGAAACAGAGAAACATAATCAGAGTACTAATAGAAGCGAATGGAATTGCACACTCTCCACTTTAGTTAACATTCCTGAAAGGCTACTTAATTTTACTGTGTTTGCTTTTCACAAAAGTTAGTGGTGCTACAGAGAAGCTTAATAAAGTGAAACCGCACTAAAGCTTCACAAACTGTTGTTCACTTTGAAAAGTCTCAAGAGTGCTACATACTTTTTTTTATCTGCCCACACAGACACACAGGTAACGTATTTCCTTACAAATTCACCAAACAAATTTGAAATCCCATTACCTTGGGTAATCCAAGAGCAACAATTAAATTATAGATACAAAAACAGAGGGTGTTCTTTATGTTTAGTAGTATCTACAAATTTTTTTTAGAGGGAAGTAGCTGCACTAACACATCCACACTGTAGCAAACAGCAGGGTGGAGCACAGCTAGAAGTAGAGGCTGCCTTTGTGAGCATCTCCCCAAATCTCCATACTTAGCCAGCTGTAAACAGTTTTCCATAAAATATGATGCACCCGAGCAAACAACAGAAATAGCAGTTATTTATTTACAGTGTGTGTCCCTCTGTTCTCTGCTGGAGGATCTCACATCCATCTACTCTAGCTCCAAAACCCTTCCTGTCCTGAAGCACCACTATCATCCTCTCTGGTGGCCAGTGAAGGATTTGATAAAGGATTGATGCTTGCTCTCCTCAGTGCACTTCTCTCTACATTATGCTCTTGTAAAATGTTTTGGCTGCACTCTGCACAAAAAAAAAAAAAAGAGATCACAGTAGCGAATGTATCAACATTACACCCTTATTGGCTTGGCATTCATCCAGGCTGGTTGTTTATCTAATAATCACTAACTCACACCGGAATTGTGGATGTGTACAACAATGCAATTTAGAAGCTTGGGTTTGAAGTAAACTTCATATAACTCTTAAATAAACCGCTTTCTCTACTTTATGAGAAGGCTGAAGAAAACCCATCTCCCACCCCTCATCCACACCATGTTCTACAGAGGAACCACTGAGAGCATCGTGAGCAGCTGCAGCACTGTCTGGTTTGGAAATTGCACCATATCGGATCGCAAGACCCTCCAGCAGATAGTGAGGACAGCTAAGAAGATCATCGTCTCTCTTCCCTCCATCATAGACATTTACACCACACACTGCATCCGCAAAGCCCCCCCCCCCCACACACACACACACACAACACACACACTCTCTGAACTGAACAACATCCCAGTCCCACTGCAATATTTGCACATTCTTGCACTGACTGTTGCATTTTTTGCTGCTACTGTATTGATAAAAATATTGTATTTAATTTATTGTCACTATTATACACTTTACCTAGCTGCTACTGCACTAACTGCTACGTCCATATTTGCTATAAGCTAATCTGCTGAAGACTAAGTCATAACATGTTATGTTTACATTCACAGTGTTTTTTAATGATATTGTTACTCTTTTGCACTACCGGTTATATCGGACTCTTCCACACTAAAACTGTGTACTGTTCGGCGCTACACTGTCACTTACTGTGCCTATTGTCCTGTTTTAGTAGTTACTCTACTGTCCTGTATTGTTAGCACACGTCTACACATGCACTTTATGTAGAAATGTGTAGATCGTATTTAGTTCTGTGTCGTCCCATGTGGTGAGTGTGTTGTTTTCTGCAGCACCATGGTCCTGGAGGAATGCTGTTTCATTTCACGGTATACTGTACCAGCTGTATATATGGCTGAAATGACAATAAAACCACTTGCCTTGACATTTTCTACATTGTATGGTGCTGTAATTCCTGATTCCATCTACTGTGCAATTAAACAACAGTAAGGTCTGTGATTTAAATTGAAGTTAGTGCTGCAACATCTTACAATTCTTTCTCTTTCACCTACTACTGTATGTCCACTCTTCATTCTTATCCTTCCATCGGGAAAGCTTTCCTATTGCCCAATGCCTTTTTTCCAAAGTGACAGCATTCCTCATAAATGTGATCAGCGTTTATCACATTATAACTCGTACTGTATCTGGTTTAAATAGTTTTTATTAGGGATGCCTTTTTTCAGTACATGTTTTAAAGACTTCAATATTGATACAAAGATGAACAACATTAATAGCATTAAGCAATCAGGGATATGGACTATTTTATTTATCTCTGTTTATGTTACCTGCTATTGTGTGCTGCTAGCAATGATGTCATCATGATGACATTTATGTTGAAGATGTCACGCCGTTTAAACTGTATCTTTAGTATAGAGCAGTGCTCACAGAACTGAAGCAATCTCATATGTTATGTGAGTTTCTCTGCACACTGCCTTCACTGCTCCACACTCGGGAATACACTTCTGTGCATTCAGTTCACAGCCATTTTTAATGACAATTTTATGCCCTCTGGTCGGCTGTCCTTGTGGTCTCTAAAAAAGATACTGTTTAAACATCATGAAAATGCTTTATCTGGTTACTTATATTGTAGGAAACTTCTTGTATGTTCTCCTGACATTGCATCAGAGCACAGTTACCAGTCTACTCTGCTTGATCAGTAATCGTGAAATACACTATAAGGCCAAAACTATGCAGACACCTGACCATCACCCATACTGTATGTGGGCCTTCCTCAAACTTCTGCCACAAAGTAGGAAGTACACATGTCCAGGTCAGGGGTGTCCAAACTTATCCAGAAAGGGACAGCTGATTTTCATTCCAACCAAGCAGGAGTCTATTGAAAGCCAAGACCAATTGATTAAACAGGTGGAATCAGGTGTGGTTCCTGCTTGATTGGAATGAAAACTTGCACCAACACAGACCCTTTGTGGATAAGACTGGATACCCCTGGTCTAGATTGTCTTTAGATACTGTAGAGTTAAGATTTCTCTTCACTGGAACTAAAGGGCCTAAACCGGTTTCGGAATGACAATGCCCCATGCACAATGTAAGGTTTGTAAAGACAAAGCTTGGGTGGCCAGAGCCCTGACCTCAACCCTACTGAACACTTTTGGGATAAATGGAACGCCAAATGCGCACCAGGCCTTCGCACTTGAAATCAATGCTTGACCTCACTATTGCGCTTGTGGCTGAATGAGCCACATTCCAAAATCTAATGGAAAGCCTTCTCATTAGACTGGAGACTGTTATAACAGCAAAGGGAGGGCCAACTCCATGTTGATGCCCTTGGTTTTGGAATGGGCACATATGGGCATGATGTGCAGGTGTCCACATACTTTTGGCCATTTTGTGTGTATCCAGATTTCTGTCATTTTGTGTTAACTGATCATTAGCGAGACAAGGTACCTTAGATTTATGTCACATAGTGTAACATGGTATCAGATGTTAGTATAAGAGCATTTTTAATTAGTACAGTAAGGGAATGAGCACAGTATTGGACAGGTTGATATTGATGCATTACTAGTTTTATTATTACAAATAATAGAAATATCAGGGGAACAATATAAACTCCTTGGCCGTGTTTACATCCTTCATCTTTACAGTAAAGCTAAGAATTTAGTACTAAATGTTTTGGTGATAGGGATGTGTGCTTTAATTGTGTTAAAAAAGCATGTGAAAGATTCCAAGACAGAAATCTTCATAATTGTCTTAAAAGGCATATTCCACTATACAAATCTGCGACTGCAAAGGGGAGGAAGCTGGAAACCCAATTAGCTACACTTCTAATGAACATATAATGTGATGATTCATGTTATAAAATGATAAACTGTTCAAACGAATGACTGCAGCAACAAATCAGTACGTTTTTTGTTATATTTCATTCGTTTAATATTAACTTGACAAAAACTGACCAAGCAGAATGATATTACTGGTGCTTATAAACTACTGAACAAGATTGGCTAATGAATCATGGAATTGTCCATGACCAAGAGTAGGTGGGTACCCAAGAGGTCCAATGACATGTGAAATAGCCTGTTTGATGAATATTTTTGTCTTAAGTTGCAAAACACAATGGTAGAGAGGAAGAAGAGAAGATGGTAAGTTTGCTAGCTACTAAACTATCATGGATAAACCTCACCAGACAATGTAGATTATGTACAGCAGTTCACTTTGTAACTGCTAGAGGCCAAATTCAGCCAGAGCACCATTAACTACATAAGACATGGTGGATTTTCTTGGGTCTTAATAATGTAATGCAAAGATTATCACCTGCCTGTTTTCCTATAAATGTATTAAACGTGTATAATATTCTGTTGGACTTGTTTACATAGAAAATGTACAAACGTAATAACACATTCTGTCCCCCAGGTTACTGGAGCTTTAAGCTGAACCCTAGAAAACATCTCTACACCCACATGAATAGATCCAAGGCCGGTTCAGAACAGACATAGCAGCTCTTCATGGAAAATGACGAGATGGCCTTCAGCTGTACATGAGCGTTGTGTTTTTGCTGGTGAGATGAAGCTTATCATTGCTTTGTAATGGCTGTTTGAGGCTTCTTTTTTTTTTTTGCACTCCCTGTCAGTGACATGCCAGAAAGTTTTTAAACAGCTAATAGAAAACCAAGCATGTCACTGCTGTACTCATACTGTAGCAGAAGCAGTGTTGCATGGGTTGAGTTCTCACCGGGTCTATGAGTTCAGGAATGACGGCATGATATATGACAGGGCTGCAGTCTCGCGTGTTATTGACCAGAACGCAGGGCAGGAACATGGGACCCAGGTCATCTCCATCTAATACATCCAGAGTCATCGTTGTAGTAGCAGTGTGCCGGCTGGCTGGATATGGAGCACGATCCTGCAAAATGCGCAAACACACACACACACACACACACACACACACACACACAAACATCAGCTGCAGTTTATCCTTAGAGTTCTATTCAGTTCAGTTCAGTTCTGTTGCACTGTTTTCTAGGATCCACTAACCCAGCCCACTTTTTCTGATTTTATACCAACCCAATTACACCACATACACATCTTATCTCTATATCAATTATTAGCAACACAATCAATGTTCACATAGATATACAGTAGGGATGGGTGAAATCTTATCGTGTGCGATATACCAGTAGAAATTCTCCCCACAATAAGAAGGAGTCTTCCCGCGATACTAACGATAAAGCCTAGATGATGATGTATTTCTGTGTGTGACCCATTCGCAGCTCACGTGCAGAGCGAAAACAAGTACGGCTTAAGGCTGAGGAGGAGTTTATCACTAAACCAGGAGCTACCTCTACAATCTGGAACTGGTTTGGTTACAGAAAATCAGTTTTACTTTTAGATCAATGTTTGTGTTTCTGAGGCTCTCAAGACTGCATGAAGCTTGTCACTTGCAGCTAAAAACAGTGGTTAATGATACTATATTTATATCGCCACTGATATCGTTAACGCAATAAATACCAGAAAATATTGTGATATAGTTCTAAGTCAATATCGCTCATCCCTAATATACAAGTCACTTGTATACAAGTCACAACATTTCACTTGTATACAAATCACTACATTCTTGGGGCTACACCTGAGTGAAGCGGTGTATAAAGCATGAGTGCACTGCTTGTGTGTGCAATTAATAGGCAGAGGGAAAATTATAGAGGTGAAAAAAATCATAATGATTCTCTCAGGTTGAAATAACTTGAACATAATATAAACACAATTTTTCTTTTCAAATGATTGATAATATTAATCAGAGAATTTGAGCCAGACTCATACATTTTCATGTCAGAAAAATAAGTTTTTGTAGGTTTTCCAAAATGAGTCATTTTAGTCCTAATAAAACATAATGGTTAAAAAAAATGACATACAATGTGTTAAATGTGAGAAAGTTTTGTGTAAAAGGCAAAGTGCACAGCAGAACTGCAGAGTTTCTGTGAGATTTGCTCCTGAACAAAGTATTAGACCTCAGGTTGATCTGGGGAGGAATGTCATTGCAATCAATTATTGCAGGTCTCTTGGGTTAACAATGTGCTACAAAAGAGAACAAAAGCATGGAGAGGGGGAAAAAGTGGACAGATTTATTCAGTCACCTATAATGGACTTTTTTCATGGTCTTGCTAAGTGCATTCCAGTAATATGCATTCTCACCACCTGAAACTTATGAGGCTTTTAGAAAATTTGTCAGCCAACCACCACAGACAAACACACACACACACATTTTCTGACAGAGACCTTAAATGCTGAACGACCCATGGATGAAATGAACATATCTGAAAGCTTTTTAAATGTGAGTGAAGTTCCCCTCCTGTCCTGAGGTACAAGACAGAATCAAAAGCATGTCATTTGAAATTGTGACTCGTGGATGCTGTAGGTAGTCTGTCGTCATGGTGAAGGAAGGGGTACCCAATCAGTACAGCGCACCACTGGGCTCTTATACAGCTGTACGGTAAGTGCGTGTGTGAAAAAAAGGCAATACTGAATAAGCTTTACTTCTGAATAAATTCTTACAAAACCACAAAATGGATTTGAGCAGAATGTTCACTACAGCAATGCATCCACAGAAACAACAACAACAACAAAAAAGAGCTAGAGCCCTTAAGCTTCCAACACAAAAGCGTCAACTCAAAATAGTCCATCGTTCATTAAGACAGGAATAAAAACATGGTGAAAATACCGTGAACCTCCATATTTCAGTGGATTATATGGATCTCGTTGTTTGAAACATTAATTAATTAATGTAAGTAATCTGACCATTATCTACAACAGTACAATGGATTTAGAACTATAGAGTAACTATGGAGTTACTACAGTAATGTGGGTTTCCGGTCGTTCAGTGTACAACAAGCTGACACGTGAGCTTATTTGGTAAAGTCATAATGTAGCTGGCTGGACTTAATAATTAGAGTTCATTATTTTTTGTTAGATGAAGAGTAAATTAAAAAGCAGCAGAATTAGAAGCCTTTGCATGTCTGAGGTAGAACTGCATGCAAAAATAACAAATGGGTCAAGTTGCTTGTTAGTTTATGAAAATGATTACATACTGCTTTAGTTAGGAAAGGTTTGGGGAAGCACTCGTTAATTGAAACAACAAACAAAACTCAAAGTTAACGTTAAGGTCTGTTAATAGAATTTATCTTAGCAATAAGCAGTGTGGAAACACAATTTGCTTTGAAAAAGAGTCACTGTTTTAAAAATATTTTAAAGGGTGTGCATGCTTAGCATTTATTATGAAATCATCCATACAGATATACCATAAAGCACTATTATACAATCATTTCAGCTCATATGGTTGACACGAATTGAAATTACGTCAACGTCCAAAAATTTGATAGATATAGATTTATACTTTTAATGTTTTAAATAAATGTGAGAATGTTGCAAAAGATTAGTAAATTATGAACAATATCTTTATGCCTGTAAGGTCATCATCATCTTTCTCTGCAGAAATCACTGTAGTGTGCTCATTGGAGAAACAGTTTATGGAGCAGCCACACTGATTAGGCAGAATTGCAGGTTGCCTGGCTTTATGAAATCATGCCCAGGCATTTATTCAGTTACTCTGGTGTAACATCAAAATGAGTAACACGGTCAGCCTAAGGGCACACTAAAAGGAGCGCGGAGCTTAGTAGTGCTAAGCTTCTGCTTGGAGCCAGGATTCAGTTTCTAGATGATGTCCCATGTTCCATTTTTTGTTGTAGAACAAAGCCTCCTTCATGTTTTCTGTTAAGACTGTCAAAATGCTGTCATGTAGGTGTGGAATATTTCAACACTAATGACTGCACTAAAAGATGATGATGAATACACTTGCTCTGGCAAAATATCAGCCAGTAAACAACTACAGTACCAGGCACCTTAAAACAAATGCAGTGACACTTTCCCTGCATTTCGAACAATGCATCAGCCTTGACAACATGGAAGATTTCACAAATAAATCACCACAATTTAACATATGCTGTTACCTAAAAATAAATAGGACAATTAAATAAAAATACATTGAGCTTATGGAAAGCTTGGATCCCTGTTAGCCTAAAAGCCTATGATTAATTATAGATGGGGGAACATCATAATGTAACGATAACTGTAAAAGCTCTTACATTGGCCTGGACTATGATTAGGTAGCGTGTCCTTTCTTCATAGTTCAGTCTCTCAGCAAGGACAATATTACCAGACAGTGTGCTAGCCACCTGAACAGTCCTGTTTGACAGCTGAGAGAGAAAGAAACCACGATTAAGAAAGAGAAAGCAAGAGAAGAAAAGAGATTGTATCATAGCATGAATTATTAATTCATAAACGTTGTTGCACATAAGACGGAACATAGATATTTTAGTATTTGAACTGCACTCTACCGGGTCATTCGGGTTGTACTGGATGCCATATTCAATTTGCCCGTTTGGTCCATCGTCGATGTCAGTGGCGCCGTTGTTTCCAGAGAAACCAGTGAAGATGGTGGTGCCAACAGGAGTGAGCTGGAGAGGCAGAATGTTAGACAAACAGAGTACGTGATCAAATTGATTATAATCAAAATGACTAATTCATTTATTTATTATTATCTACATAAAATGTGCTTTGTCTATTCCTGTGAATTGTTTTACAATAGACTTACCACACACAATATTGAATAAAAGCATACAAATGTTGATATACATTTTACATACTTTTAATAATTATTATTTGATTAGTGGTTCCAGTTATATACGTCACTTTGTTGTTATTCTGATGTATTTTACCTCGTGCTTCAACTGTGAACATAACATTAATAGATAGATAAACTCATAAAGAAGTAAGCTATACAAACTTTAAAATTGTGTATTTATAGTATTTTTATTTTAGTTCAAATGTGAGAGATATCATTCTTTTTATACTACAGCGAATTTCCAATGATTACAATATTTAAATAATTAATGAACGATATACTTCATTAATGGCACTTATTATCTGTTCATAGTTGTTACAGAACATCCTTGAGACTTGAGATTTCAATACAGAGGAGTTTCCGTAACATCTGTAACATGACAAGCAGCGTTTTTGTCTCATTAACTTAAAAAAAGAAAGGCTGGGTAGAGAACGACTATATATAGCTCTACTTTTACAAAGCTATGACACTCGTTCCATAATTGTCAAATAAACATCTCCTAACAGAAAAATTCACCATATCAAAGATTACCCACTTTTCTTTGTTATATAACAATAATCAGTTTATTATTGTGTGATTATATAAAGCGTCCACCATGTCAGGCCCTGTGAATGAGCTGTTATAAGAAGGATAGCGTATTACAACGAGGGCCTAAATATAAACCTATTATCTATGTTACAGTCATAATAGTTTCATCCTGCTACAGAAAAGTAATTAACACCTTCTGATTTGAGAATTCAACCATGCTGTGGTAATCATTATAAGGAACACATTCTTCAGTAAAAGAAAAATTATTTGACTGTCATTTGAGTGTGACATCATAGCTCACACCACATGTACTGTATGCTGCTTAAAATGTCAGCGCCCACAATGTAAAACGCCTTCCTGAGTCCCTGCTCAGGACAGTATGAACTAGCAATAAAAACAGCATAAACAGCAGAAATGTGCTACTATCTTACACAATAACATTGACCTTGGATGCCTGTATGTCTTTGAAAGAATAAACTATATAAACTATACACAATGGTGCTTGAAAATCTGAACCCTTTAGAATATTTTACATTTCTGCATAAATATGACCTAAAACATCATCTGATTTTCACACAAGTCCTAAAAGTAGACAAAGCGATCCAATTAAACAAATGAGACAAAATAGTATACTTGCTCATTTACTTACTAAGAAAAATTCCTAATATTACATGTCTGTGAGTGGCAAAAGTATGCCAACCTTTGCTATCAGTATCTGGTGTGACCCATTGTTGAACGGCATTGTTGTTCAGTGTTCTTCTGATGATGGACTCATGAACATTAGCGTTAGCCAATGTGAGAGAGGCCTTTGGATGCTTAGAAGTTACCCTGGGTTCCTTTGTGACCTTGTGGACTATTACACATCTTGCTCTTGGAGTAATCTTTGTTGGTTGAACACTCCTAGAGAGGGTAACAATTGTCTTGAATTTCTTCCATTTGTACACAATTTGTCTGACTGTGGATTGGTGGAGTACAAACTCTTTAGATAGAGCCCTGTCCTTTAAATAAAACAGGGTGCTCACTCACACCTGATTGTCATCCCATTGATTGAAAACACCTGACTCTAATTTCACCTTCAAATTATCTGCTAATCCTAGAGGTTCACATACTTTTGCCACTGACAGATATGAAATATTGGATCATTTATGATCAAGTATAATATGACCAAGTATAATATTTTGTCTCATTTGTTTAATCAGGTGTATTTGTCTATTTTTAGGATTCGTGTGAAAATTGTTTTAGGTCATATTTATGCAGATATACAGAAAATTCTAAAGGGTTCCCAAACTTTCAAGCATGACTGTGTCACAATTCGAGGTCGAGCCAGAAGCAGGTGCAGATAATGACATTTATTGAAGGAAACGTACTAAGAAACGAATACACTATGACAACTTGGAAACACACTGTGGCACGAAACAAACACCGAGACATAAACAACGTGAGTCTTAGACAACAAAAGACCAGCTAATGGTGCAGACAAGGACTATATATACACATGAGTGCTCATTAACCAAAACATGAATCAGGTGCAGGTGGTCATGTGACAACTAGAGCAGTGCAGTGGCTGATGGGAAGTGGAGTCCAAAGTTTCCCGATACGTGACATACTGTATATAACTTTCTTTAATATAAATTCTTTTAGGAACAGAATAACTGGTGTGTGTGTGTGTGTGTGTGTGTGTGTGTGTGTGTGTGTGCATGTGCGCGCATGTGTGCATATGTTTTTCTGCCATGTAGACTGGCTTAAGAAAATCAACTACACAACAGAGCAAAAACATAAAAGTGAGAAAAAAACAAGCAAAGATCAAGAGTTCAGAGTGCAGGTGGTAGGCGGAAAAAGTCAGAATACAGCAAGAGTCAGAATACAGCAGGATATATATATATATATATATATATATATATATATATATATATATATATATATATATATATATATATATATATATGTGTGTGTGTGTGTGTGTGTGTGTGTGTGTGTGTGTGTGTGTGTGTGTGTGTGTCTGTTTGATTGACTCCAGGTTCAAACAGTTAGTAAACCATGTTGAGTGTGAACATGACATGGAGCGTGTGGCTTAAGATCTGTGGTGTACTCTGGGAAATGGAGATCAATGCTGATTCCGAAATTTATACGATGTTTAAAAGAAATGTTTACTATTAATCTTAGATTATATGGAGCGTCATCCATACATCCCTCTGTATGAGCTGTTACTGTAGAAGCAACTATTAGGGCGAGTATATTAATGTACACCTCTTGTTTATGTTACAGCCAAAACTACTGTCTGAGACGAGCTGTTACACAAATAAAACACACCTTCAAGAATTCAGCACTGCTATGGTATAAAAAATAATATACAATAGATTCCATAAAGAACCTTTAGATTGCTATATGGAACCTGCTGTATAACCAATCTAATCTTTAAGGAACCATGTTTTCTTAATTTTGCAAGTAAAAATTAAATACAGAAAAAGATCGTAATTTTTTCCTTTTGTAATTTGATATCTCATTCATGATAATTTTACTGTACGCACACTTCATAAAACAAAGGCTCAATGTTGTCATCCAGATTATATATATATATATATATATATATATATATATATATATATATATATATATATATTGCTGTCAAACATCAAAATGTCAAGAAAACAACCTTCAAATTTCACTTAAGATGAATGAAAAAAATGCAGGTTGGCAAAAACAATTAGAAATATTTAAAAGTGAAAAGACTGAGATTGTTGCTCAGTTGCTTGGAAGCTCTACAATCATTCTTCTGTTTTGACTTTCCCTTCAGACATTTTGTCAGTCCACTGCATTTTCTCACCAAATTCTCTTACCAAATGTACATAAAAACCTACAAATAACGTAAAACACACTTATGACAGCACAACTAATACCAGCGAATAGTATTTAAAAAAAATATTGCAGTCAATTACCTGAAACTGATCGTGTCTACAATGTTCTGTCCAGGTGCCTATTCTAGATTGAACTCAAAACTTCAACAGAAAACATATAAAAAGATTACATTAAAAAGCTAAATAAAATGTTTGTTTAAAAAAAAAACAAAAAAACTCCTTAATTAAAAAGATATTAATCTAGATAAAAAATTCAGTAAGTTTAACTAGAAAGCTAGAATATAGTTTAGCTAGCTGTCTAATTAATGTTACTTCACATTCATGAAACAATATGGTGATACCCCACTGCTACTACATAATGCCTTAATTAAAAAATAAATAAGACTTCCCATATTCATCCCATGCTGCCACTCCCCCCAATGCAACACATCTTCAGTGCAAAACAACACATAAGCATTCAGTATGTTTCGCCTGTGTTTCTACCTCACTTCTGCTTTTAAGCAAAGGCTATTAGGTTAACTGGTTAAAGTAAACATGTTTTTTCGCTTGCATTTCCTCATTTGTAAGTCGCTTTGGATAAAAGCATCTGCTAAATGAATAAATGTAAATGTGTAGTAAGTGTTGTTAACTGTTTGTTTTTTCCTAAGTAAGATGATTAATTCATTTAAATGCAAGAGAGAATAAAATAACTGACCTTGTGGAGGCAACTATAAATATAATTTGAATAGCAAAAATTCCCAACCATTTTCTTAATTCACAGTTCTATATATAACCATTCTCTTTAACAAAGAACCCTTGAGGAACCCTTTTTCTAAGAGTGTAAATGCATAAATGCCATTAGTGTAAGTAGATTTTGTTGTGGTTCAATTATGTTACGATGAGATTAGAATGAGATCAGGAGCATCCTTGTTTTAAACCAGTGAACGACAAAGCAGACTGAGAATCAATATCAGTTAGTATCTAATATTCTGCAGACTGCATTACAGTATAGAGTTAGGCATTGCCACACTGACTATGCATTACATGTCGACTTGCCTCTGTGTGTATAATCAGAGTAATCACAATATTGATAATCGTTAGTAGTCTGGCTTCTCTGTGAGCCATGCACATACTGAGTCCTAAAGGACCTTGTGGTTGATCTTCTCTTCTTTCTGAAGTAAGGAAGGAGGCAGAGGTGTGTTTAATTCTCTCACTGAAGCTTATGCATTAACGCATATACTGAGTCACACAAACGCTGCAGCAGCAGAGCAATTTCATGCTCAGCACCGACTCTCAATTATGATAATGTCTTGCAATTCAGGAAAGGTGGAGGTGCACTGCTCTACACAATTATCAAAACATGTACAGCATGTCTACACTCCAGGTGCTATTAACATGGCCTATATACTGCAGTGCTGGCAGGGGAAAGACACGTTTAATAGTATACAGTGCGGTCCAAAAGTCTGACAGCACACTGGGATAATCTGGGATTTTTATTTTTTAACTGGAATTAAACAGAAGGTTTTAGGATTTTGAAATAATTAAAACAAATAAAGTAAAAGTACAATATCTTGAATATTTAATATTCAAGATACTGCACTATTTCTAGACCTCTACTTAAAGGTAAGCAAATTTGTGATGTTAATGTTAACTGCTTTGTACACAAGGTCAGATTTTCCACATGCCGAATCTCTCCTACTGAAGCTTGTGCTCAGATGACACTCTGATGGATTTGATCTAAAATGGATCATAAGGTTTTGCACAAACTTGTGGAGTCCATGCCAGTCCATGATTAAAGCAAAACAAGGACATACCAAACACTAAAAAGCTGAAATTCATGTAAATAAAAAGTTTATACTTTTCACTCAAGTTGTTGTCAATAATATAGTCATGTGAAAATGTACGCCCCATGGAAATTGTTGGGGGTTTTTTTGACGCATTTGGACAAGCAAACATTTGATCCTCTTTGAAACAGTGCCTATTAATAAAGTTGATACACTATCAGATGACATAAAATTTACATTTTGAAGTAATTTTCACAATTTAAATGAACAAAAAAAAAAACCCAGATTAGTCACATGTAAAAAGTAAGTACACCCCTACATTTATCACACCTTAAAATCCACAAATTTGAATCAGGTGTTCAACATTCCAGTCATTAAAACCTGATTAGGGAGTGCAGGTGGAACTTGTCTTTACATTTACATTTATTCATTTAGCAGATGCTTTTATCCAAAGCGAATTACAAATGAGAAAATACAAGCAAAGCGATATATCAAGCAGAGAACAATACAAGTAATGCTACCATACAAGATCCATTAATTGAGTTCCAGAAGAAGCAAAGTGCGCAGAGTAGAGGTGTAAGTGCCAGAGTAAATTTGTATTTATTTTTTTTATGGGTTGGTTAGGTGTTCATTTAAGAGCTGGGTCTTTAGCTGTTTTTTGAAGATGGTGAGAGATTCTGCTGTCCGGATTGAGGTTGGAAGTTCATTCCACCACTGAGGAACAGTTAGTTTGAATGTTCTTGGAAGGGACCTTGAGCCATGCTGAGTAGGTACTACTAAGCAGCGGTCGTTGATTGATCGCAGATTGCATTAGGGAACATAAGCCTTCAGGAGAGAGTTGAAGTAGGAGGGTGCTGTTCCAGACAACGTTTTGTCGGTGAGCATCAAGGCCTTGAATTTGATGCGGGCGGCTAAAGGAAGCAAGATGAAGAGGGGTGTGACATGGGTTCTCTTGGGCTGGTTGAAGACGAGGCGTGCTGCTGCATTCTGAATTAATAGAAGGGGTTTGATGGAGGTGGCCAGAAGGCCCGAGAGTAGTGAGTTGCAGTAGTCCAGTTTTGAGATAACAAGAGCCTGGACTAGTATCTGTGTAGCCTATTTGGTGAGGTAGGGTCTGATTTTCTCGAAGTTGTACAGGATGAACCTACAGGACCTTGCAGTTGTTGAGATGTGGTCTGTAAAGGTCAAGCTGTCATCGAGAATCACCCCAAGGTTCCTGGCCGTGCTGGTTGGCTTGAGTGTGGTTGAGCCGAGCTGTACAGTGAGGTTGTGGTTGATTGAGGGACAGGCTGGGATGACGAGAAGCTCAGATTTTGCCAGGTTGAGCTTAAGGTGGTGTTCCCTCATCCAGACCGAGATGTCCGACAGGCAAGCAGAGATACATGCACAGACGGATGGATCGTCAGACTTAAAGGACAAGTAGAGCTGGGTGTCATCAGCATAGCAATGAGATGAGAAGCCATGAGACTCAATCACCTGCCCTAGAGGGGTCTTATTTAAACCCCTTTCATATGTAATATCTGGTGTTCCTTTTGTTATTGAGGTGTGTGGTGTCATCATGCCAAGATCTAAAGAGTTCTACAAAATAGGTTGTGGATGCCTATGAGTCAGGCAAGGAATTTAAAAAGATCTCCAAATTATTTGAAATGCATCAAATAATTTGATGTAAGGAAAATTTGTAAGGAAAATCATCTACAAACGGTGCAGATTTCAAACGACTGCCAGTTAGTCCAGGACTGGCCGTCCCAGCACATTCAGCCCTAGCGCAGACGTTCTGATGCAAAAAGAAGTCTCCGAGAACCGCAAAATTTCATCACAGGATCTGCTAGTAAGTCTTGCAACTGTTGGTGTCAAAGTATATGCTTCTACAATCAGAAAGAAATTGCACAAATTTGACCTGCATGGGAGGCGTGCCAGGAAAAAGCCTTTGCAAGACTATAATTTGCCAATGAGCATATAGGCAAAGACCAAGCATTTTGGAATAATGTGCTATGGACAGACAAATCAAAGATAGAGCTGTTTGGCCACAGTAACAGTAAAGCACGGTGGTGGAAATGTTATGGTTTGGGGTTGCTTCACTGCCTCAGTGACTGGACAGCTTGCGTTTATTGATTCAACTATGAATTCTGCTTCATATAATAGAGTGCTTGAAGAGAATGTGAGGCCATCTGTCCGAAAGTTGTAGTTGAACCGAAAGTGGACCTTTCAACAGGATAATGATCCTAAGCACATTAGCAAATCCACCAAGGAATGGCTCAGAAATAAGAAATGGAGGGTTATGAAATGGCCTAATCAAAGCCTGGATTTGAATCCATTGAAATCTTGTAGGGGGATTTGAAACTGGCAATACATGCAAGAAAACCCTCAAACACCTTGCAACTGAATGAATATTGCATGGAAGAGTGGTAAAAAAAGATTCCAGTAAGCTGATGTCAGAGACTTGTAGACAATTATGCAAAACGACTACAAGAAGTTATTTCCGCTAAAGGGGGCAAAACTAGCTACTGAGGCCATTTTCGTTATGCTTTTATTCAAGTATATCACCTTTATTAACAGGCACTGTTTCAAAGATGATAAAATGTTTGCTTGTCCAAATATGTCAAAAAAGCCAACAATTTCCATGGGGTGTACTTATTTTTTCACATGACTGTATAATTTGTAATGAAAACTGTTGTTTTAAATACAATTAAAAAATAATGCAAAAAAGCATTTTCACTAGTGCTCTCAGGTTTTTGGACCTCCACAGACAAAAAAAAAAAAGCAATCACACATTCAGCTTTGACACAGTAAAACATGCCAGTGGTTTCCAATCCTGCTCCTGAAGTATCCCTGCCCCTGCACATTTTACAAGTTTTCCCCAGATAAACACACCCACATGAAGTCAGGAAGGGCTTGTTAAATAGCTGATTAAGTGGCCTGGCATTTAGAGGTGTTAAAGCAGAAAAAATATATGCAGGACTGGGCTATCAGGGTGCACCACTGAATCATTCCATGAGCCTGTGTGTTATTGTGGGTGTGTGTGTGTGTGTGTGTGTGTGTTTCCAGTTTTGACAATAGCAGAAAAGGAGAAACCCTTTTAGATCTGACAGACGAAGGGAAAATGCGAGCAGACTGTGGAATTACTTCAACACCAGTCTCTCTCACACATCTTCTATCGCCAATGAAAATGCGTACCAGGATTATGTCAATCACTTTAATCAAGATAAGCAGCATTGCTTCTCTATTAGGTCCAGAGCTTTATCCACACAGCAGACAGCACTGGCCAATCATTGGTACTTAGCTGTATTTTGTCTCATCTACAAAGACACTAAGTCTGAAAATGTAACTCATGCAGCCTGATGCACAGCTACATTAGTCATGCAAAAGTAATGTGTCATCAGCATATGCAATTTTGCCCCGATATTTAATCATCATTTATTATATTGCATGCTGCTGATTGAAAGTGAGCTGTGCTAAAATTAAAAAGGGAGAGAGAGAAAGACTAAATGCAATGAGACTAAAGGGGGAGTGAAGAGATTGGAGAGGCCATGCTTAACCTTTCCATTACAAGTAAGGATAAAGTATACACACTATGTATGGGACCACCAGTCAGTCAGGCTGACCTGTTTTTGCTCCCTGACTTCTAATTTAAATCAAACTCGAGCACTGGTCTGCCTCCTGTCTCTCCTCGTACGTAAGAGCATCAAAAGACTTTCTCAAAATCAGACTGACAACATCAGCAGTGTTTGTCAAACTGTTGGCAGAAAGTGAGCTCCATGAAGACATGGTTTGCCAGGGTTGGAGTGGAAGAACTTGAGTGGCCTGCACAAATCCCTGACCTCAACCCTACCAAATACCTTTGGGATGAACTGGAATGATGACATCAGTGCCTGAACTCACTAATGCTCTTGTGGCTGAATGGTCAAATCCCAACAGCCATGTTCCAAAATCTAGTGGCAAATGAACGACTGAATCTCAAATGGGATATTCATAAGAAAATGAGTGTTATGGACAGACGTCCACGAACCCTTGGCCATGTAGTGCATGTCTAATATGACATGAAAGGCTCCTGAGTAAGAGCCTAAAGCAGTAATGACCTCACCTCATTGACTGCCACGTAATAGCGAGGCTGCTGGAACTGCGGTGTGTTGTCGTTCCTGTCACGTACCACAATGCGCACCTCATGCAGAATAACGGTGCCCACCAGCTCATTAATGCACTGAACCTGAACCACTATAGTGGTAATGTATCTGGGGGGCTGAAAGAGAGGTAGATAGAAATAGAAATATCTGACAGTTTTGACATCTGGCTAATCTCTATGAGGAAAACTGTTTTTTTTTTGTTTTGTTTTTTTTGCAGATATCACACTTAAGTAGTCACTATAGAGCACACACCCAAATCTAAGAAGTAATATGTGCACCGCACGTGTAATCTACCAGTATTTAAGGTAATAAGAGCAGTGCCAGGAATGTTATATTTCTAACATTACACCCCTCTAGAAAGCTATTTTAATTATTTAACATAACTCAAATAATTGAACCAACACATCAGCTAATAGTGTTAAGCTCATTTAATAAGCTATAGTTTAATTACCATATAATAAGCTCATAAAAAAAAAAAAAAAAAAAAAATGCAGTTTGCTGTGCAGCTTCCCTAATCTGAATTCATTTTTGTATTAGTGAGAGTGTGTGAGAGTCCACTCACGTCTCGGTCCAGTACTCTTCCAGTGCTGTTGAGGTAGAGTCTCTGGAGGATAGGGTCCAGTATAACCCAATAGTCATAGTTCCCCAGTAAAGTAAGAGATATGGTCCGGCCCGGGTCCTGCGCTCGACCGTTAATCTGCATGTTCTCCACCAGAACTGTACCTGAGAGAGAGAGAGAGAGAGAGAGAGAGAGAGAGAGAGAGAGAAAGTGAGAGAAAGAAATGGTTACGGCATTTCAAAAATGGCCTTTACAGTGTGATGACTATATCAACATTGACATTTGAAGGGCTTTAAAGTTGATTGCTGTCTTTGTTACAATGGACGGTTAGGATGTACATGGGAAACAATGGTAATTATTTACTTAGAAACTGAATAATTAATAATGTAGATGCTAATCAGCCACACATTCAGAAAGTCGGATTTTAATAATAGAATTAAAAACACAGTGTGTGTAGGACTGGAGTATGTAGTACACGTTTTTTTCCTTTCCAGTTCAGTATTTCACTTGTGCAAGTGAACATTTATTCAAAGTTGTAAAGGAATCGTGGACAACTCCTCCACGCTGAACATTCAAGCTCCTTTATATCGTTTTATATGTTTAGATCCAGAGACTGATACGGCCACAACAAACCACTGATTTTGTGTTTTCGCAATTTGTGATTTGGAGGTCATTATTCTGATAAAAGATCTAAATCCAATCTACATCCAAATCTCTTGGAAGAGGCTACCTGGTTTGGCTCTAAATATCCTGGGACTTGCAATTCATGATGCCATCAATCATTAATAGTGCCTGGATCACAAGCTCTAAAGCAACCTCAAATCAGCAATATAATAACCACCATATTATGAGTGAGAATGGGGTGCTTTTCCCTGTATGCACATGAACTTTTTTTTCACCAAACATGCTGATTGTGAATATGAGAAAACAAAAAAGTTGTTTTTATCTAATCTGTTTGACACTCAATTTCAAGTGTAGTTCCAGTGAAGCTTTGTGTCTGCATTTTGTGAGATTCTCTCAGGAAGCTGTTATTGCTATTGAGGTGGCATCTAATAGCTGATATTGGATTAGCTTAATGATTAAATTCTGAAAACAAGTAGTTTCTTATACTGTTTCAGAAAATCTGAATATATGCCAGTAATTTATCTTATACAAAATGTGCTTGTTAAATAAAAAAGTATTTAAAAATTCATAAATTTTTGCATGGGCAATTTAAATAACTGGGTGTAATTTTTCTACAAATTTCTACACTTTTTTATTTTAAAATGCCAACAATTTGACTGTAATGTTTTGCATGCTGGTTGTGTTACTGGGTTTAGTTTAAATGGTAAATGGCGCACTTATATAGCGCTTTTATCCAAAGCGCTTTACACTGGTTCTCATTCACCCATTCACACACATACTCATACACCAATGGTAGCAGAGCTGCCATGCAAGGCGCTAACTTGGGGTTCAGTGTCTTGTCCAAGGACACTTCGGTATGTGGAGTCACGTGGGCCGGGAATCTAACCGCCAACCCTACGGTTAGTGGACGACCTGCCCTGCCATCTGAGCCACGGCTGCCCGATTTAGAATTTAATTTAATTCTAAATTAAACCCCAGTTGTGTCAATGTGATGGCAATGTTCTATTGTTGTCTCTGTGCCCCATAGTTTACAGCTTTAGTGAGCTTACTGTCAGTGTGTTGCATAACCTTTACGGCTCAACTTTATAGTACTGACCTCACAGTCAAAATATTTTAAATCTTGTAGATAGATAGATAGATATATAGAGAACAGAGAGGTGATCAAATTAATTATATCACTAGCACTACAGTACCATAATAAACATCTTCCCATAAGTATGTAACATCCATCTTGTGAGAATGTATAGGTCATAAACTATAGGGCTTTATCAGGTACCTGATCTGGCAACCTGAAGTGTGACTGAGGAAGCAGCACCCTTCGAGCTAACGCTATTACATTAATTTCTTCTAATCTCTATACTTTAAAATTATTTACCTTACGTTATATAAATATAACTGACACTACTTTAGATAAAACAATCGTAACGTTGCGCTGTCGCTAAATTTGATCTGGTTTTTTTTTGTTGTTTTTTTTTTAACATCCGCGACTAGCTTGTAGCCCGTAGCCCGCTAGCATCACTTACCGCTAGCCTTGTTTACGTTTCACATTTCTCACTTACCGCTGTTCTGTTTAAAAAAAAAAAAAAAAAAAAAAACAAACATGTCTGCTGTCTCTCCGGTTTTGAGTGCAGATGAGGACTCGCTCGAGCTTCACATGGTGCGGCTGGAACTGGAGGATGTGGAGAAGCAGATCCGCAGCCTACTCGACAAGCAGGCCCAGCTGCTGGAGCGACAAACTGCGCTGGAAACATCTTGTGCCTCTGCCCACATATCCAAGGTAAGCACACAGCGTGGTATTTCCACTCCCAGCCCCTCTACGCCGTGTGTTTCTCTGTGCAGGGACCGTGCACCTAGGACTTTCCCAGCCGTGGTCTCCGTCACGCCGGCGCCAACACACCTCGGGCCTTGGGTGAACCAGCGGCGGAAGGCGCGGGCTGGACCCTCTCCACCTCCGGTGTTCGAGATTCCAACCAGGAACCGCTTCGCCCCTCTCCGCCAGACCAGACCCAACGCTGTGATCGTCGGGGACTCCATTGTGCGGAACGTCCGTGTAGCCTCATCTAAAGGTAAGGTGCGCACACACTGTTTTTCTGGTGCTTGTGTTCTTGATGTCACTGCGCAGGTATCCGGGATCCTGAAGAAGGACGAGCGCATTGGAGCGGTTGTGCTGCACGCGGGGACGAACGACACCAGGCTGCGGCAGACGGAGGTTCTGAAGAGGGACTTCTCCAGCCTGATCGAGACGGTACGAGGCAGATCACCCACCGCGAAGATCATCGTCTCTGGACCTCTTCCCACATACAGACGTGGAGCAGAAAAGTTCAGTAGACTTCTAGCATTAAATGATTGGTTAGTCTCTTGGTGTAATGAGCAGAATCTGGTGTTTGTCAATAACTGGAATCTGTTCTGGGAGTGTCCTAGGTTGTTTCGTCCTGATGGCCTGCACCCCAGCAGCCTTGGAGCGGAACTGCTATCAGACAACATTTCCAAGGCGCTACACTCCAAGTGACTGCCTAGCGTAAGTACATCTTCCAATAATAACAACATTCAGTATAATCAATGTTCAATTAAAAATCCGGCACCGGTAGTACATACTATAGAGACTGTGTCTGTTCCCCGAGCTATACAAATATATAGAAAATCTCGGAAAGTCTATCTTCGTAACCTAATTAACATAAAATTAAATCATATTGAATGCACAGCCAGCACTTTTGATCTGAAGCTAGGACTATTAAACATTAGATCTCTTGCGTCTAAGGCTCTTATTGTTAACGACATCATTACTGATCAGGAATGTAATTTAATGTGTTTAACAGAAACTTGGATTAAACCAAACGAGTACATAGCATTAAATGAAGCCAGTCCTCCTGGATACAGTTATGTACATCAGCCTCGTTCAACTGGTAGAGGAGGAGGTGTTGGTCTCATCCATAGTAAAAATCTAGTCGTCACACAAAAACCTAAGCATAAATTTAATTCTTTTGAAATTCTTTATACCAGTATAAGTTATGTAGCCACAAAAAATAAGTCAATTCCTCTAATTATTATTTACAGACCCCCAGGGCCATATACTGAATTTCTTAGTGAATTTGCAGACTTTGTCTCAAACCTGGTTGTGTCTGTAGATAAAGCATTAATCGTCGGAGACTTTAATATTCATTTTGATAACCTGGAAGACCCTCTAAGATTAGCGGTTGTGTCCATCTTAGATTCAGTAGGGATTAATCAGAACGTAATCGGGCCTACTCATAATGGTGGTCACACTCTTGACCTCATACTAACATACGGACTAAGTATAGAAAATATTATCATTCTTCCGCAGTCTGAAGTTGTCTCAGACCATTATCTTATCTCGTTCATAATACGAATTGATCATAATATTTCCACCTCGCCTCGCTACCGTGTAAAACGTACCTACACATCAGCTACTGCACCGAGCTTCATAAATAACCTCGCAGAAACATCAATTAGATTTGGATCACCGTCAGATCACATAGAACTCGATCAGGCGACTGAAAGCTTGGAGTCAACACTCCGCTACACGCTAGATAGAGTGGCTCCACTCAAAAGGAAAATAATTAGAGAAAAAAAATTAGCACCCTGGTATAACGATCAAACGCGAACCTTAAAACAGACAACTCGACAATTAGAATGTAAATGGCGTCAAACCAAACTGGTGATATTTCAAACAGCATGGAAGGAGAGCCTACTGAAATATAGGAAATCTCTTGGCGATGCTAGAAAAATCTATTTCTCCGCCTTAATAGGAGACAACAAAAACAATTCTAGATTCCTTTTCAACACAGTAGCAAAATTAACTAGGAATAAAACCACTACAGAGAGAAACACTCAATCATTACATAGCAGTGAAGATTTCATGAAATTTTTCATCGATAAGGTTGAAAATATTAGACGTGAAATACAGGCCATTAAATTAAAACCAGACAGTACTGTAACAAACCCATTACATGACAATGTAGCAATATCAGATCAATGTTTAGAGTATTTTGCTTCGCTTAGAGAGACCGAACTAGCTACATTAATCTCTTCAGCCAATTCATCAACTTGCATACTAGATCCCGTACCTACATGTTTGTTTAAACAGATTTGTCCAGGAGTAATTGAACCACTTCTAAATATAATCAATTCTTCCCTAAGCACTGGCTATGTACCTAAATCGCTTAAATTAGCAGTTATTAAACCCTTGATTAAAAAACCTGATCTTGACCCGTCTCAATTGTCCAGCTATAGACCAATATCAAATCTCCCCTTCATCTCTAAGATTTTAGAAAAGGTTGTAGCAAAGCAGTTATGCTCGTACTTAGATAGGAATAACATTCATGAAATGTATCAGTCAGGGTTTAGACCTCATCATAGCACAGAGACAGCATTAGTTAAAGTAGTAAATGACCTTCTACTGACCTACGATCAGGGTTGTGTCTCTCTGCTTGTGTTACTCGACCTTAGTGCAGCTTTTGATACTATAGATCACACTATTCTCCTTGATAGATTAGAAAATGTTGTTGGTATTAAGGGAACAGTCCTCTCCTGGCTCAGGTCTTATCTGACCGATCGTTATCAGTTCGTAGATGTAAATGGTGAATTCTCCATGCGTACTGAGGTTACTTTTGGAGTTCCACAGGGTTCTGTTTTAGGCCCACTGCTCTTTACTTTATATATGCTACCCCTAGGTCAAATTATTCGTAAACATGGAATTAGCTTCCACTGTTATGCTGATGATACACAGTTGTATGTTTCAGCGAAGCCAGAGGACAGACAGAAGCTTAGTAAAGCTGAGGATTGTGTAAAGGACATTAGACATTGGATGTTAACTAACTTCCTTCTACTTAATTCTGATAAAACAGAAATACTTTTATTAGGCCCACGTGTAGCTAGAAGTAATCTTTCTGATCACATGGTTACTCTGGATGGTCTTTCTGTTTCATCATGTGCAGCAGTTAAAGACCTTGGAGTGATTATTGACTCCAGCCTATCATTTGATGCTCATGTAGATAATATTACTAGGATAGCCTTCTTTCATCTCAGAAATATTTCTAAAATAAGAAACATATTGTCACTACATGATGCGGAAATACTAGTTCATGCATTCGTCACCTCTAGATTAGATTACTGTAATGCCTTACTGTCTGGATGTTCCAGTAGGAATATAAATAAGCTCCAGTTAGTCCAGAATGCAGCTGCTAGAGTCCTAACTAGAACTAGAAGGTACGACCATATCACACCGATATTATCAATACTGCATTGGCTCCCAGTAAAATCTCGCATTAACTATAAAATACTTTTATTAACCTATAAAGCACTAAATGGTCTCGCGCCACAATATCTAAGCGACCTTTTGGTTTTATATAATCCGCCACGCCTACTTAGATCAAAAGATGCAGGCTATTTGACGGTACCTCGAATAGTGAAGGCTACAGCAGGGGGAAGAGCTTTCTCTTATAGAGCCCCACAGTTATGGAACAGTCTTCCTATTAGTGTTCGGGACTCAGACACAGTCTCAGTGTTTAAGTCTAGGCTTAAAACGTATTTGTTTACTCAAGCCTACCCTGACTAGATTCTGTTCTACTACTTCGCAGTCATAATAATCTTTTTTCTCCCTCTCTCCTTTCGCTGAGCCCCACACGAATTTATGGAGATACTAGAGATCCAGATCCTTTCTGCCTCTGGATGGAGCTCAAATCTTCTCTAATTCCAGACTGCTGGACTACGGCTGCTCCTAAGGCCATACAGACTTCATATAAATCCATAATGAACTTTTTCACACTATCTGTTGTTACCCAGATGAGGATGGGTTCCCTTCTGAGTCGGGTTCCTCTCAAGGTTTCTTCCTCTTAAAACATCTTAGGGAGTTTTTCCTTGCCACCGTCGCCACTCAGTGGCTTGCTCAGTTGGGAAAAATTCGCACCTTTAATATCTGTATACCATGTTGATATTTCTGTAAAGCTGCTTTGAGACAATGTCTATTGTAAAAAGCGCTATACAAATAAAATTGAATTGAATTGAATTGAATTGAATAAACTGTTAGCATGTTAGATAATATGTCACTAGATGAGACCTTCTTGCTCTCCACAGATAGTTATTCTTTATCAATTTTCTAACCTCCACACAGCAAATAGTGTTCCCCCACTGTGCTCA
The DNA here is from genome assembly GCF_023375685.1 of Ictalurus furcatus. Taxonomy (NCBI): domain Eukaryota; kingdom Metazoa; phylum Chordata; class Actinopteri; order Siluriformes; family Ictaluridae; genus Ictalurus; species Ictalurus furcatus. The sequence continues at coordinate 18,157,724 of NC_071257.1, read as the reverse complement.
CTGTGGTCATGCATCCTTATACAATAAGCTATCAGCACCCGCCCACCCCCCACCACCCCACCACTCCTTTCACACAGTACACAACTATCAATACAAGCACTCCAAGCATAGAATAATATTCTGCCAGTGAACCTGTCCATTTTATCTTTACTTAGTGATGTTAGAGAATATCTCTCTCCCACAGAGACAGATTTGATATTCTAGCTCCAGCTCCATCAATTCGCATTCATCCCTGCGATTACAGCTGGCCTGAAATCCTTAAGTGCACGCCAAAACAAAGCTACAGACAGTGTGTGTCAAACACAAAAGCAGCTATGTGGCTTGACTCGGAGGGACTGATGTATGCTCTCACAGAGAGACTGAGTGAGGGTCATGGTATGTGTGCTGTGGCCTTTCATGACTCACACCATTAACCAAGTTCAGAATGATGGAGGAAGAACAAACGAATAGAGGCCACAGCGGAGCCCTCAAAGTATACACCTACGCCAGTCTAGATCTACTCTGGCTGGGACGGCAGGATGATTGAGCTTAATTGTGTTTGATCTCAAAGAGGAGTATACACAAGGCTGAGGCTGCAAGTCAGTCAGGCTACTACTAAAAGAGGGACTGTGCTCTCTGAACTGTATTCTGTATGACTGGACATGTGTGGAGGAAACAAATGCTATTAAAACCAGACTCACGCTTTGTGCTGCAGTGCATTCACACATTACAGAGAGAGATGAGCTTTCCTGATGACACACACACACACGTATACAGTATCGCTACAGGCTTCACATAAATCTTTTCACACTAATAACTAGGTGTGAACATGCACTCAACACACTTAAGTCACTGATCATGACCTTTTGCCATATGTCTTGCTGAAGGTTTCCCCAAAGACAAAGCAACCCCATACCTCTTCTCTCTGTCTCTCACACACATCACACACACACACGTCACACACACACACACACAAACAAACACGTAACACACACACTAGGGATATCACGAGAACTGATACTTTGGTACCAAGTCGGTACCAACATTCTTAAAATGTGACAGTACTTATTTTTCTGCAGTAGCTTAAGTACCTTTAGTAATGAAGGTTCCGAGGTTGCAATTGTTCCAGAACTGAAGGGGGCAGCAAATACGCGCAAGTGTTTTAGTCGGTCCACAAGTGGTAAAGAAGAAGAAGAACGCCTACAAGCACACGGGAAAAACTACAGAAGATGGCGACAATTTTAGCTTTTTCCCGACTCGTTGAGAGGAAAAGAGAAGAAAGGTAGCATCGGTTGCCATCATTCATTTCAAACAAAGCGAGTAAACACATGGAATTTGACAAAGCACTTGAAAAACGGATCCTATATTATGTTTGTTTGAGGCAGCTGGCATTGTGGCCGTGAAACCAGCTAACGTTATGCTCCATGTAATGTTTGCGATAGCCAGTTATTTGTTAACGATGCTAACGCATTGCAATGTTATAAACTACCTCCTAATGGGACACCATGCATCACCATTCAGCCCGTGTCCTGTCAGCAAAATGTAGCCTAATGTCACTAATAATTATTCAAATGTTAATGGTTTCAATAAATATTGTTGGCCTGCCACCATATCAGTGAATTTAAACTAATGCTTGCATTCAGAGTATAAGGGGCGTGTGCGTGTGTGTGTGTGTGTGTGTGTGTGTGTGCATGTGCGTTTAGGAGTGCACCTTAGCACTTGTTATTAGCACTTAGCACTGTTTTATTAGTCATTGGAAATAAGACTGCTTCGTGAACGTAACGCATTCACCATTCAAACATTCAATGAACATAAATACTGCGCGAAGTGCACAGCCACACGAGGGGTTTAAATAACAAACAAAATCAAACTGAAACATAGACACCTGGATTAAATCAAGACACATCCTCAAACACCAACCAATGCTTAAACAGGGAGTAAAACCAAAACAAACAAAGGCGCGTGTCCATATACAAAAGTCTCGTGTACGCGCGCTCTCTAAAGCTGCGTGTGCATGTTGACGCCGCAGTGCCATCTGCCGGCGGGAGTGTAACTCTCTCCCTCTCTCTCTCTCTTTGCCAGTGTTATCTAGAGGAGGATGTCCTATAGGAGTTTTTAATAATTTTTTTAAATTGTTTATTTATTTATATATATATTTTGTAAACCACACCATGGTATCGACTTTGGTATCAAGTATCGTGTACTTTTGGTGGTATCGGTACCGACTACTAGATTTTTGGTATCGTGACATCCCTAACACACACACACACTTCTTATATTTGATATTAATATATAGATGGGAGCTCAGTGGTTAAGACATTGGACAACGAACTGGAAGGTTGTGAGTTCAAATTCCAGTGCCATCACTGGTACTTAACCCTAAACTGCTTAGTTGTATAAATGTGAAATGCACCTATCATATCCAGAGGTTGTCTTTGGGAAATAGACGTATGAAACGTATGGCGCACACTGCATCAAATTGGTCTGCATGGCTGTCATCCCAGAAGGAAGCCTCTTCTAAAGATGATGCACAAGAAAGCCCGCAAACAGTTTGCTGAAGACAAGCAGACTAAGGACATGGATTACTAGAACCATGTCCTGTGGTCTGATGAGACCAAGATAAACTTATTTGGTTCAGATGGTGTCAAGCGTGTGTGGCGGCAACCAGGTGAGGAGTACAAAGACAAGTGTGTCTTGCCTACAGTCAAGCATGGTGGTGGGAGTGTCATGGTCTGGGGCTGCATGAGTGCTGCCAGCACTGGGGAGCTACAGTTCATTGAGGGAACCATGAATGCTAACATGTACTGTGACATACTGAAGCAGAGCAAGATCCCCTCCCTTCGCAGGGCAGTATTCCAGCATGATAACGACCCCAAACACACCTCCAAGACAACCTCTGCCTTGCTAAAGAAGCTGAGGGTGAAGGTGATGGACTGGCCAAGCATGTCTCCAGCCCTAAACCCTATTGAGCATCTGTGGGGCATCCTCAAATGGAAGGTGGAGGAGCACAAGGTCTCTAACATCCACCAGCTCCGTGATGTCGTCATGGAGGAGTGGAAGAGGACTCCAGTGGCAACCTGTGAAGCTCTGGTGAACTACATGCCCAAGAGGGTTAAGGCAGTGCTGGAAAATAATGGTGGCCACACAAAATATTGACACTTTGGGCCCAATTTCACTTAGGGGTGTACTCACTTTTGTTGCCAGCGGTTTGGACATTAATTGCTGTGTGTTGAGTTATTTTGAGGTGACAGCGAATTTACACTGGTATACAAACTGTGCACTCACTACTTTACATTGTAGCAAAGTGTCATTTATTCAGTGTTGTCACATGAAAAGATATAATCAAATATTTACAAAAATGTGAGGGGTGTACTCAATTTTGTGAGATACTGTAGATTGTATACATGCAAGATGTGTTTTCATATACAAACACCCACACACATGCGCACACCCACACGCACGCACGCACCCACACACATACACACATATACACAAAGCATCCTGCAAGGGTTTCTGTGAAGGTTTGACTCTGAAGGAGTCAGAGGAGATCTTCTGTTGATGGGTTCTACATTGAACCTTTAAGGGTTCTCCAGAAGAACAATCCAAAGAACTGTTCATTGTGCTAGATGGTAAAGCTTGTGTTTAGAAGTTAAATAGCTGTAAATAATCTGATTGTCAGGATTAAACGTTTTTTGTAGAGGCAAACAGCACCACCTCTAGCTATTTACGCTGCAGCCCTCTCAATTATTGCGTAGAGTATGTGCTTATATTTCACAGTGAAGCCCTGCCACTCTGTCCTTTGGCTAAGCCTTTGAATAATAGTTGTGTGTGTGTGTGTGTGTGTGTGTGTGTGTGTGTGTGTGTGTGTTGCTTAAGAATGGATTATATACTTGTACTGCATTTTGGAATCTCATATCAGAACATGTTCACATTTTCATTCTTGCTTCATTACCATACCACGCTGCCGCAATCAAAATGGATATGTTTCAGGTGTCACAAATGATTAATGAAATTATCTCACTACGATGAAGCAAAAGCAACTTGGATAAAAAAATCCATTTTAATTACTCAATGTGATAAAGCATATCTACTCCATGCCTAAACCATCCTTACGCACCTACTAACAATTTCCCTTTTTGAAAGCCTCTATGTCATGAGTACAATAAACATGATGAACTGAGACTGCCTAATAGCTTCAAGTGGGTATTAATGCTTAAAATGCATAGTAATCAAATGCCTAGCATGAAAAACGGTGCAAATTGTACTTTGCATATCATGCCCATGTATTAATAATCTATGGGAAACGTGTTCCCAAACATGTGCTGTTTATGAGGCAGCTTTTGCCATTTGTTGTGAAAGACAGTTTTAATTTGGAGAAGCAGCTCAAATGGAGGGTAGATGTAGAGAGAAAGATGAGGGGGTCAGACAAAGGAAGTGAAGCTTTTAACAGCTCATCCATCTCATCTAAATCTAATGAAAACAGTCCAAGAGTAGGCTAGATTAAACCACTATTAGCAAAGACCTGCATCTAATTAGGACTAGTCTATTTATCCACAAACCGTATTATACACCCCCATTCCTGTATAATTTCAGATTTAAATAATTAAATAAATAAACTTAAAAAAACAACAACTCTTTTCTACAATACAGTAACCATGTCTCATCTGATGCAGAAATCTCCAAAAAGCCCAATACATTAAATATATAGTTTTATAAAGAAACGACATATAATCCCCTTTCGCAGTCATTGTCTGAGCTGCAGTTGATGTTGAGGTTAGTGTGAGCAGGCATCTCCAGACAATGTCCACGAGGATGCTCTTCAAACACCTCAGAGGGTAGTACACTTAACAGCGCTGACATAGGGACACGGTGAAGGTGAACAGCAACAAAACCAGAGAACGGAAATGCTCTTGTAGGCAAAGGGGTGTTTTTGTTAGGCAGGACTTAATCCATCAGATGGTAGCAAACAGAGAATGCACACACACACTTAGAGAAATGGAGGAGCAGCAGCTGCAGAGTGGTCTGAGTGGGCAAGGGCTGGAATTGCCTCTATCTAATCCAGAAAAGTGGCAGGTGCTTGAAAATAATCCTACTTTCAACATGTTCTCTAATTACTCTCTCTCTCTCTCTCTCTCTCTCTCACACACACACACACACACACACACTAACATTTTTATTAAATAGAATTGTGGAACTGTATGCTTTGCTGTGAGAGTGGAACATGATACAGATATAGCCTGAACTGAACCCAGTAACACACTTTACAAACACAAATGACACAAAAGGACATTTAGAATCGAGTCCTACCACCTAATGCATGGAAAAGAATCACTTCATGCAGGCCTTTTAATTATTTCCATCTGACACAAACATATAACACAAACAAAAAGAGACTAAATGGTTCACTGCCTAGTTAGAATTCCAGCTGGTTACTAGGGCTACTCCATCTCACACATATCGAGATCTGAATCTGAAAATATACACATGAGCCATCTTACTCAGGAGAGCACAAGAGAAAGAGAGTTGGAGGCACTACCCTGATAAACATTGTAAAAGATTTGGGGCATGCTACATGCTCTCTGACATGCTCTGAGTCATAATGATTTAGATTTTTTTTTTTCCAGTAAAGATAAAGCCAGATTAGATCTTATTCTAATTCTGTTAGGGACAAGCATTCTTCCTCTGGTGTTTGGCAGGCGTATACAGTTCAGAGAGGGTCCTGAATTTGCCTCAAGCAGCACCTGACACACAGTGAATGTAGAATATGTAGAATATGTAGAATATGAAGAGTGGATAAATATCTGACAATACTTTTTGCAGACCTGTTCATCCTGATTTTCCTGAGGTCCTTGTGGAACAAAAATATATTGTGGAAATATATACTGGAAAATAATATGCATTATACTTACTCTATATTTTAAAATATACAGTGGGGTCCAAAATCTGATACTACATTAAAAAGCTGGCTTTTGTAAAATAAATAAATAAATAAATAAAACATTTTAGACTTTCACTAAAAATGTAAATAAGTAAAGAACGTTACTATTTAATATTGAATATTCTGCACTATTTCTAGATCAGTATTTAAATTCAATGTTTTTTGTTTTTCGCATCATTCTATGTAAACTCTAGAGACTGCTCTGTGTGAAATTCCCAAGAGATCAAAAGTTTCTGAAATACTTAAAGCAGCCCATCTGGTACTAATAGCCATGCCACAATCAAAGTCACAGAGATCACACTTTTTCTTCATTCTGATGTTTGATGTTTGATCTTCATGATTTTATGCATTGTGCTGCTGATACATGATTGGTTGATTAGATAACTGCATGAATATGCAGGTATTCCCAATAAAGTGGACAATAATTGCATATTAGACAGGAAGTATGACATGCCTGTTAGATTGTGCTTGTGTTCAATCCAGTAAATATTTCATGTACAGACAATGGAAGGACTTTTGCCAAAGTATGGTTTTGGTATTGAGAATTGTGATACTACACTTATCGGTATCGTATCGGTATTGAAGTCAAAATTTTGTTATCGTGCTACATTAAATTAGAAAAGAATGCAAAGTAGCAGCATTTTTACTGGTGGTATCAGACATTTGGACCCCACTGTACTGTACACTGTATGTACAGTTGTAATCAAAATTATTCAACCCCTATTGCAAAACAGATTTATTGTCAAAATTTAACAAATCAAACAAAAGCAATTGAAATTCAACAAAACGAATGCTTCAAGTGGTTCCCCAAATTCAACTGAAAATGCAACTTATTATTCAACCCCTTCAGGGCAAGCATCTTTAACACTTCAGTAGAACTTTTGCTGTTATGACCTGCTGCAAATGAGATGCATAGCCAGACACCAGCTTCTGGCAGCATTCCTGAGGAATCTTAGTCCATTCCTCATGAGCAATGGCCTCCAGTTCAGTAATATTCTTGGGTTTGCGTGCTGAAACCACCGTCTTCAAATCCCACCAGAGATTTTCTATGGGGTTCAAGTCAGGTGATTGTGATGGCTCTGTAGAATCTTCCAGGACTTCTTCTACAACCATGCCTTGGTGGAATTTGAGGTATGCTTGGGATCATTGTCCTGTTGGAAGGTCCAATGATGCGCAAGCTTCAGCTTCCTCACAGACAGCATGACGTTTTCTCTGAGGATTTCCTGATACTTCAATGAATCCATCTTGCCCTCCACACGCTGCAGATTTCCATTTATATGATTTTGAGCACCGAGTTTTGCTGCAGGTCTCTTGCAGTCACACGAGGGTTTTCACAACCTGCCTTCTCAGAAATCTGGTTGCAGCCATTGATAGCTTCCTTTTTCTGCCCCGTCCAGGTATTTCATATATTCTCTATCCCTAGCCAGTTCAGGTATTTCATGTGTTCCAGCTCAAGCACATCTGGTACAACTAAGGAAGCTCAAGCACACCTGGTGCAATTAATAGATTAGTTGCATCAGGTGTGCTTGAGACAACACCTGTTTTGCATATTTGTGCTGTTTTTATTCATTCATTTCTATTCAAGGGGTTGAATAATTTTGAAACTGGAGAAATCATTATAAGTTGCATTTTCAGTTGAATTTGGGGAAACCACTTGAAGCATTCGATGTGTTGAACTATTTTACTTGCATTTGTTTGGTTTCTTCCTTGCAAACAGCTGAAAGTCAGTAAATTTTGACAATAAACCTGATTTGCAATGAGGGTTGAATAATTTTGATTGCAACTGTATAGAATATTGTATATCAGATTCCTGCTTCCCATTTTTTTTTTTAAAAAAAGCATCAATTACAAAATAATGACTGTGATAAAGAAATGATTAGGACAACATTCCTGTGTTCAGTAATAACTGAACAGATAACAGAATGTACCTGATTTGCTTTGCTGCCTCGTCTATCTACTGGTTACACCTGGAAAGATGATATGCATGATCTCATAATGTTTTTCTCTATTTTGCATTCAAATCTTTCATGAAATGCATAAATAGCCCAGACAAAGGGAAAATCTTCAATGCTTTTCCAGTGCAGAGTAAGATATAGTACTATCTATCAATCTATTTACCCATATAAACCATAATATATACATAAAGTACCCATTCTCCCATATATGGAAAGTGGAAACAATCTGTATGTTGCAAAATATATTTATTATACATTGTGAGTACATTACAAAATCCACTATATTAGATGGATGGTGATAATTGCCTTTTTTTTTTTTTTTTTTTACTTTTTTTTAATGGTAAGCAGCAAATGGGGTCAAATGTGTGTATGATTAAACTTTAATTACAGCTGCATGGTGTGAAATGCAAAGCAGAACTGCTCTCTGCCTCTCCGCAGGAAAACGAATAGCCAGTGCAAAGCGATTTTGTTGCTCCTCATCTTTATTCATCTGACTAACTGTGTGGGGTACAGTAAGTAGACAGTCAGCTCAGCAGCTGACTGTGGCATGTGTAACATGGCATGAGTAACTCATTGCCTTGTGAGGTTGTGAAATTAAGTTAAAGTACAGGATGGAATGATTTAATGTCAGAATGTACCCGCCAAAGCACATTTAAAGTGTCACACTGTGCATTCATGCATACTAGGGATGGGCGATATAGAGTAAACTATATCACGATATTTCATGGTATTTTTTGCAGTAACGATATATGAAGATATGAAAATAGTAACATTCAACGCTATCTTTTTGGCCACAAGTCACATCAGCACGCAGTGGTCAGTGTTTTAGTTGGAGTGAGGTGGTGGGACAAATTTGATGTGTTTCCTCCCTTTATAATTCACAAACCTTTGATTCTAGGGCTGGGCAATATGACAAAAATATCATATCACAATACTTTTCTATGATAGGACATTTCTACAATACACGATCAGCAACACAATATATAATTCAGCTAACAAACTGTCTACAAAAAAGTAGTAAAATAAACAAAAAAAGGCTTTCTTTAAAGCCTACAAAGACAAAGATGTTTGTTTTTTTTAAAATATTAAGTCAAGTCAATGGCCTCCGTTCAGTACTACTTAATTTGTAATTATTAAAAACGTAAAAAAAAATACATCATCATACCAACGATACCTCAGAAAGGTGTATTGCTTAAACATTTATCATGATACTAATATTTATATATATATATATATATATATATATATATATATATATATATATATATATATATATATATATATATATATAGTCCTGCCCATTTTGCCTGCATGTGTGGGAGGCAGTAGTACTTGAATAATGCCTTTATGAGTTCGTTTTTGTAAGAAGGGTATTTAAGATGGATTTTGTGGGATGCTGATGCCACACTCTCTTGACCCTCTGCCACATCCCTCTGCACCTCTCTGCTCTTGTCTTCAACCTTCAAATGAACAATTGTAACTTTCTGCTTATGTACTGGTCCCAAAACAACAAAAAACAGTCTTCTATTTTGTCTACTACTGCAGGATTTCGATATGCACTCCCCCTGTGCCAGCCCGAGGAACGTGATCTGGCCTTTACTTTAGGCACTTTTAATCAGCTACGGATGCCATGGCAACCCCTCCCTCCAACGTGACTCAGTGGCTATTTCTCATCAGCTTATCTGATAGCTCCTCATCAACATGGAGAGCTAGCAATGCCTGTGCCAGCATCAGTGATGAATACTGTGTACTAGGGATAAGTTCCTATTTGAATATTTAGTTTTAAAATCTTAAGAAATTGAGTAGTAAATTGGGCGTTTAGGAGAAATATTCAATAGAAATCACAAGAGTTGAATGCGTAACACAGTTGCAGGAAAGTGCTCAATCACCACGGAGCTATGTGGTTACCTGCAGATGTAAATGATTTGAAAACAACTTACTGCTTCAGATTCCGTTTTGAGAAGTGAGACCCTGACATGGTCCTGTGCCTTTTTTCTTCTTAAATTTAGATGGTTTTTTTCAAAATTTATGACAAAAAAAGGCACAGGACCATGTCTGGGTATCGGTCTCACGTCTGACATGTTGCCATGTGGTATTTTAGCTCTGTGTCAAGGCAAATGTGCAAATCTTTCAATCTTTTTGTGAAACAAAGAGAAATGTTTCACCCCATGCAGGGTCAAATTTGTGTTTGATTAAACTTTAATTACAGCTTCAAGGCATAACATGCAAAGCAGGACCTGACTCATAGGAAAATGATGGCTTAGCCATTGGCATGAAAATTTGTTGCTCATCTGTATTCAGCCAAAAAAATAAGGAGACTGTTAACTTAGCTAGTTAAACATTCTGTAAGTAACTTACCACTTCGTGAAGATTTAAACGTGGCTTGTTTAAATACTAATGAGTTTTGACGTCACACAGTAGATCCATGCACAGACATATAAAGGCTTAATGTTTTGTGGCATACATTATTTTGTGTGCATGTTTGGATAGTTTGAATATTCCAATATTACCTGAAAAATACCCTTGAAAATTCAAATAGTTTCTTCCTGCACACCAAGTAACTACTGACTAAAAATGAAAATATTTCCAACAGATGGGTGGCTGTGGCTCAGGTGGTAGAGCGGGTTGTCCACTAATCGTAGGGTTGGTGGTTCGATTCCCAGCCCACATGACTCACATGCCGAAGTATCCTTGGGCAAGATACTGATCCTTTGCCAAGTTGCTCCTGATGGCAAGTTAGCACCTTGCATGGCAACTCTGCTACCATTGGTGTGTGTGAATGGGTGAATGAGACACAGTGTAAAGCGCTTTAGATAAAAGCGCTATATAAGTGCAAACCATTCTATGGGATGGCCATGGCATGGCAGATCAGCAAAACGTGTTCCTGAGACCCAGTAAATAAATGCTACAATCTAAACTCTGCTATAGTAACACGAGTTATCAACATGAAAAACACACACCCTTCGCTTCCACACCCTGTACACTGATGAATGAACAGTCGATGATGTTGTGGTTTTCTAATGCTATAGTATTGCAGCAGCTCACCCTCACAAAATAAAATAATAATAAACTGAGTAATCACCATGCAACTTAGCTAACATTATCATTACTTAGAAAACTATTTGCATAAACTTTAGCTAGCAACTCTAAATCACCCTTTGCCTTAAAAGCAGCTTCAACCAGCTGGAACAGTGATGCTCAGCCATAGAGGGCAAACCACAAACCACAAAAGTTAAGCCATTAGCTGTCTGTGTTCATTCACACAAGACCAAAGTTCAAGATTTATCAAAAAAGGTCATATGTTATCACCAGCTAGAGTCAATATAGGTTTTAATATGAATGCTATAGAGTCCTTAATGCGAAATAATGATTCCATAAGAAACAGTTCCACTGCAATTTTTTATGAATCTCCAGAGGGAATTCGGGCCTTCAATTCCCAGCAGCCATTGCACCTCTACATCACGGTTACATGACCACCCACACCTGACTCTCATTCTGTTAACGAGCCCCTGTGTGCATTTAAGTCTCAGTTTGTACAGCACTCGGGGTCTGGCTTTGTTTTGTCTAATGTTGTCATGGTATGCGCTCTGTTTGTTTGTTTCAGGACACATTGTTGGATCAGGGCCACAGAAGAATGGCTGGAGGTTAGGTGTATGTTCTTGCCCCACCCTCCCTCCCTCCCCTACTGTGGATCTCAGGATGCCGCTCAGCCTAGATGTGCAGCTGAGGATGCCGCTCGGCCTTCCTGCTCCGCCTCGTACGTCACTACACCAGGCTCCTCTTCAGACATCGCCTTCCTGTTTGGCTGAGGTTGTCGCCTCCCTCCTCCTGCTACATGGAGAGTGCCACTCCTCCCTCTGACCTCACAGACAACTTTGCTCCTCCCTCTGACCTCGCAGACAACTTTGCTCCTCCCTCGGACCTCACAGACAACTTTGCTCCTCCCTCTGACCTCGCAGAGAACTTTGCTCCTCCCTCTGACCTCGCAGAGAGCGTTGCTTCCCCCTCTAGCTCCGTGGTTCACGTCACCCTCTTATTAAACTTTAAATCTGCACGTGCATCCGCCTCTGCCTCTGCATTAGTGACGGCAATGAAAAAAGAAAACTTTCTATGTTGCTCCATCAGCTAGAAAAACATAAAACGCATAAGAGAATTAAATGGTGCAGTGTTTATCTTGGCTAATGAAACGGTTTCACCATTTATAAGACACTTGATTTAAAAAGGAACAAAGCTAAACAAAAAAGGCACAGCGACGCAGATAACTTCAGGAGTGTGTTATTAAAAGTACACTTTATAGGAAACATCGTGGAAGAAGATCTCAATTTGACAGACATGGCCAGCATAATAAAAGCAGCATGTTTTGATGACCAAACATCAGAAAAAAGTCTATAGATAAAAGCTTTTTCCTAAGCATCTACATATATTTTTGGCTAAATTAATGTTTAATGTTTATGACTGCTGAGTGATACTAACAATTTAGAGCAGCTGTTACCCAAATGTATATAGCCTGTGGTGGATAAATGAGGTGCCCCAGGTTTACCACATAACCAGAATGCTGAACAAATTCAGCAGACATCATCTCAAACCACAACCAACAATTAAACTAAAATCATGTATAGGCAAAGTTGAGATGGTCTGAAACAGAGTTGAAGGCTGGTTATTAACAGCTGAACAAGCATTTCAGATAGAGCTACTGAATGTCAAAACACCTGCATTGCCCCAAGACTTGCTTCACCAAATCAAGCAGGCTATGGCAATACTAGACCCCACCTATAAACCCCTATCTGGCACCTGCAACCTTTTAGCTAATGAACATTCCCCATCACTGCTAAGTCGCTACATATCCAGAAGATGTACATTCAGAGAGCCGGGCTCTGTGAGAGACACCAACTCCCAATATACTACACTTTGTCAAGATCTACAATGAATAATCCAGCTACATGCATTCAACCAACAGCACATGCAGTCAAACCAAAGCTGGCTAGAAACACAAACAGATGGAGGATTTTTAACATAAGCCTCTCTAGATGGTGGTTCATCCAAGGAGAAAGCACAGCCAGCAAATCCAAGATGACAGTGGCAATGAATACTGAAAAAAGACTTGAACTTCAACTAATGACCATCTCTTCTTTCATTTGCAGAATTCCCTGTGGAAGCTCACCTGTAGGGCAATACTTAGTCTTTAGCTGTACTTATCTAGGAGCCCCAGAGCACTGCATGAACATGATTCACTGAACTAAAACGTACATGGATGCACTCACCATGCACCTGCTCTCCATTTCACCCTTCCCACGTAAGAGAAATAAATACCGTCTTTCCAAACCAAGGTGGAATTAAGACACACACACACACACACACACACACACACACATATATATATATATATATATGTATATATATATATATATATATATATAGATATATATATATATATATGCACAAAAGTAGCAATACCAAAAAATGTTAGGTGAAGAATTGGAGCAGGAAGCGAACATGTGTTATTGCTTATTTCCTTTGAACCAAAAGAGTGCTAAAACCTGTTCAAATTCGAAAGCAAAACTCATCAGAGAAACAAACAGCAATCCAGACTGAGCAAATTAAACTCATTAAACTCATGTGCCCCAACAATACATCTCTCAGCAGTCAGTTGTTCACTGTTATCGAAGCCTTCCAGTGCAAGCAGTGTTGTTTTGCTTTAAGCCTGCTACCCAGAGGTGACCAATATACCTCCAAGAATGGAAAATGAAATATGTGCAAGAAGCGTTGCATGCTGTAGCCAGAATCTGTCACAGGGCAACAAAAAGACATTGGTGTCAAATGCATGGCTGGGTTGAGGTGCTGTACTGGCAGGCATTGTGAGTGTATTATGCAGTGTAGCACTGCCTACTCAGAGACGCTTTATGTGTTAATGGGCCCCAGTGTGCTTTCACAACAACAAAACACCATCTGCAATCTTAGCGAGGACACACACTCAATCCTCTCACACATACACACTGCCAATCATCACACAGGGCCAGAGTGACAAACACAACAAGTTGCTACACTCTCTGATTATGACCTTTCCGCAATGATAGCTAATATAGCAGTGAAGTTTGTGAAGTTATTGATATATTTGTCAAAGTCTGTACATTTAGCTGGTTCAATTCAAGTTCAACGTTTCAGCAGAAAATCAGGCTGGAATGAACATCAGACCAATTGATTTCTACTACAAGCTGACATTCAAGGGCTTTCAAAATTCTACAGGTGCATCTAAAACAAATTTGAATATTGTGGAAAAGTCCATTTTTCCGTAATTTCATTCAAAAAAAATGGAACTTTCATATATTCTAGATTCATTACACATAAAGAGAAATATTCAAGCATTTTTTTTCTTTTAATCTTGATAGATTACAGCTTACAGCTCATGGAAATCAAAATACAGTATCTCAAAATATTTGAATTAAATTACAGAAAAAAAAATTACTTTTCCACGGTATTCTAATTTTCTGAGATGCACCTGTATATATATTTTACTACACTACAGTCCAAAAAAGGTTGTACCAAAATTGTCCCATGATGTGTTCACTTTCTACAAATATTTACACACTCCTAGAGGGTATTCTTGATCTGGCCAAGGGGTTGTTCCTTACCAAGGAAAAAACTCTTCTGTCATTCACCACTTAGTGGTTTGCTATGTTTCCGATGTTTGTTTTGATGTTCAAGCTTATTAATGGCTTTTTTCACTGGCAGTGACATTCTAAATGCAAATGCCATGCTTGAAATCAACTCAAGACATCTAAATCTGCTTGCTTTAATTCCTACACCATTCACCCGAATTGGATATAAATACCCTCAAATTAAAGATGAAACTCTCATATGTATTGTTTAATTTCAACTTCTATATAGACAATGAAAATAACAATAACTTTGTCACTGTCCAAATATTAATGAACCTGACTGTATTTACTTAATGACCAATGACAAATTTACATATTTATCAGTACTACCAATTTAAACAAACTGAATGCTAATGTAAAATCAGCATGATTTGAAGGTAACGAGCAGTTGCATAATGTAATGGAAGCAAAGAAAGTGGAAATACATACCATTTGGACTCTCTTCATCAATAGTAACAATAGTGGCAGGGGGTCCAGTTCGATACAGCTTACACTCTGTGTGAAAAGAAAGGATTCACACAGAGTCAGAATTGAAATCACTCTCATTTACTATTCAAATTTTATACAAGATGTGGTGTGTTTTTCACATAGTGATGAAACTGTAACTAATGGTTGAATGATACACTATATGGTCAAAAGTATGTGGACACCTGACCATCACACTCATATTCCTCCTCAAACTGTTCCCACAAAGTTAGAAGCACACAATTGTCAAGAATGTCATCTATGCTGTAACATTAAAATTCCCTTCACTGGAACTAAAGGGCCCAAACATGTTCCAGCATGATAATGCCCCTGTGCACAAAGCGAGCTCCATTAAGACATGATTTGCCGATGTTGGTGAGGAAAAACTTGAGTACCTGCACAGAGCCCTGACCTCAACCAACTGTGCGTGTTTGCGATGAATTGGAACACTGACTGCACACCAGGCCTTCTTGTCCAACATCAGTGCCCAACCTCTCTAATGCTCTTGTGGCAGAATGGACAAATCCCCAGAGACACGTTCCAAAGTCTAGTGGAAGGACTTCCCAGAAGAGTGAAGTGTTATAATAGCAAAGGAGGGAACCAACTCCAATACTGGTTTAGAAAAGGATGTTCAGCAAGCAAATCTGGTTGTGATGGTCAGGTGTCCACATACTTTTGGCCATATAGTACATGTACAAATACAAATATAATCAAGCAATTAAGCAATGCAATTATGATATGACTTTTAATGTAAACATTTTATTTTTCTTAATCACATCCATTAATCCATGAGAAGTGTCTGCCAAAGAAGCATCCGCTAAAGAATGCTATATAATATGAGTCCCAGGCTTCATTTCGTCTGGTCAGATAAAAGTCCATAGGTGATTCCCATTTTAAGTTTATGCTTTGCAGTTTTTAGCTTAACGATACATACTTTGCAGGACTGCTAGGGGAGAGACAAAATCATGAAAGGCAACAGAAGAGGAAAAAGAAAGTGATAAAGAGAATGAGTAACACCTTACCATCATAATGCCAGTCTATGTCAGAGACAGGGTTAGTTTCAGCAGCAGGTGAAAAGACAAAAGGAAAAAAACAAGAATGAAAAGCTTGCTACAAAGATGTCTAAGATTGTAAAGATCTAAAGTCCATAAGGAAAACATACTTTTCTGATTAACAGTGGAAAAACATGAAAGGCAGAAGCTGGTTAGAAGCAGTCACAATTTCAGATTGAGATTTTTAGGGCGAGTGATTTATCAGAGTGTGATGCAACCAAAATATAAAGGAGGAGGAGGAGAAATTCTATCTTAATTAGAAGAGAAGAAAATATACACACACACACACACACACACACACACACACACACTCGAGATAGGATTCTCCTGTTTGCATGAGTCACAACAAAACATCTGTTGCCAGGTGAGAAGGAGTAGATCATTTTCACATTAAATATGGATCATCACAGTTGTGTCCCTCTAGCACACAGCAGGACACCATGTAACAGACACTTCAATGCATATTTAAGAACATTATTCACTCATTACAGGATCCTCTGAAAACCTGGCCAACATAAAGTGGTTACTGAAGATGGATGACTGAATGAATGAATATTATATTTAATCATGTTTACAAAGTGCGACCAGTATTCCCATCATCTGCATACTGTATACATTGTCATTAAAGGCTTATTCAAACAATTCATACTTTTTGGACGAATGCTGCAAGTTACCTGTTACTGTAAACTCAAAGAATTGAAAAACTTATTTGTGTTATACATCCATTCACTTTGACACTTAATTAACTGTGTAGCCTTTGTTCCATTACATATATACTGACAAGGCAGTAATATACATTATCCTACAGCACTGTTGAATTCTCAAATCTGAAGGTGTGGATTCATTTTCTATATCAGCAGGTCTGACAGTAGTTTTGGCTAAGTTTATACTGTATTAATGTGCTCGTTCTAATACTGTACGTCATCATTTCCATAGTTAAAGCTCATTCACAGGGACTTGTACAGCAGACCCTCCACATAATCTAAGACTAATAACAAAATGATTAAAACTATGTGTTGATATTTTAACAAAGAATAAAATATAGTCAGTCATATTGAAAAGCTTTTGGTTGGGAGACAGCTATTTGTAACAGTCCGTAAGTCTTCCACCATTGGACAGTCTTCATTCAGGACAGCGGGTTTAATGCTTTCTGGTTTCTCAGTAACTTCAACAGAGAGAAAAAACAAGAGGCTGGTGAGCGAACAACTGTTTACAGCTGCCATATCTTGATCAGCCATAATATTAAAACAACTGACAGGTGACGTGAATAACACTGAATTATGACAGAGCATCCCCTAAATGGCAGGTCTTGTGGGGTGTTCCCAGTATACAGTGGTTAGTACCTACCAAATGTGGTCCAAGGAATGACAACCATTGACAAGGCGACAGGGTCATGGGCACCCAAGGCCTTCTTGAACGTCAGTGAATGTTTTCACCGTTTGTAATAGTTGTGTATGAGTCTCTCAGTTGTCTTCAGTGTGAAAATATGGATCTCGACATCATATAGCCACTGTAGAAAAGGGGTCAAATTTGCAGAAGAAGCGGGAAAAGCAAAGAATGTACAGGACCTGGAGGATTTTTCTGAAGAACAGTGGGCAGTTTAACTGCTCAGGACAAACAAGGGACTCGTGAACAACTATCACAAACCATAAATACAGTTGTTGATAATCCAGGTAACAACACAGTATTAAGAACCAAGCGTATGTAAACTTTTGAACTGGTTCATTTGTGTAAATTCAGTTATTGTCTTGTCTTGTGGCCTATATGTAAACATCAGTTATGTGAAATAACTTATTCAAGGCAGCACTAAATAAAAAACAAAATGCAATTTTTATAATCCGTCTTATTATTATTATCATTTTAAATTATTCACATTTTGCAGATTCTGTAAGGAGTATGTAAACATATGACCTCAACTGCACTATGGGGAAAAGGCAAGCTGGCAGAGGCAGTGTGATGCTGTGGGCAATGTTCTGGGAAACCTACAAGAACAAGTACACCCCTTCATAGCAATGGTATTCCCTAATGGCAGTAGCCTCTTTCAGCAGGAGAATGCGCCCTGCCACACTGCAAAAATTGTTCAGGAATGGTTTGAGGAACATGATAAAGAGTTTAAGGTGTTAACTTGGCCTCCAAATTCTCCAGATCTCAATCCGATCGAGCATCTGTGGGACGTGCTGGACAAATACGTCCAATCCATAGAGGCCGCAACTCACAACTTACAAGACTTAAAGCATCTGCTGCTAACATCTTGGTGCCAGATACCACAGTACACCTTCAGAGGTCTTGTGGAGTCCATGCCTTGATGAGTCAAAGCTGTTTTTGGCAGCACAAGGGGGACCTACACAATATTTGGCAAATGGTTTAATGTTCTGGCTAATCAATGTAATCAAGTGTTTACAGGAACTAACTTGTCTCACAGATGTTCCATAACATTACATTTAATTGTAAGTGCTTCAAAATGTGACATCATTCATTAATAAATTAACATTGTAATCACTGGCAAATTTCTGTGGTAAGAGGAATAACGGTAATGGCCCAACGACATGCTAAAGCTGTCCCATTTGCTTAGTACTTCCAATATAATCTAATCAAACAAGAACTAAAACCATACTAATTATGGGAATGTCTGGGTTTATTTTCAGACGTATTTAAGAAGGGCTATTCTGCAAAATATACACAAGAGCAACCCATTTCTGTTGTTAGTACAAGAAATATCCATCTGCTAAGAGAAGTGCAACTCTGTGCTTGCTTTAAAGAGAGACAAATCCATTGTAGAATCTAGGATACTTTAGACACATCAAAAACCATACCTAATCTGTAAGTTATATTTGCTATGGTAGTGTTAAGTAAGCACGTGCATTTAAATGAGCTTAACTGCCCTTTTAAGGAGAAATGCTTTCAGCTGGGCATGCCGTTTAGAGATGTACAACGGAATTATAAGTGACATATGGAGATGTGGTGGAAGATGAAGGAGGAAAGTAGGAAGTGGTATACAGATTACAGACCTACAGCTGTGAACAGGCAGAGAGAGTAGACAGATACAGCAGCTGCTCATATACATGTACATATTCACAAGCAGAGCTGAAAAAGCACTGAGGATCACAAAAGCATCCCACTACATGAATACATGCACAGACTGACACACTCTCTCTCTCTCTTTACTTCTTAAACACACAGTGTCTCAGCTCTGACATGGATAAATAAGATAACAGAAAGATGATTCAGTCCCACTAGAGGGTTATGATACATGATGCAATGACTTCTTCAACACGCCAGGCATACACACACACACACACACACAAACACACAGTGTCGGACATATGCGTCAGCCTTACACTTCCTGGTCGCAGTGATGTAACCGTTGTCATGATGTGTAGATGATATAAGTGGGTTACAAAGTTCTAAAAATCGTATGTAGCACATACAGACACAACAGTAGATACTCGCACACACTCACTGCCTAGTGCAAAGCAGCTTATGGTTTGATCCACTTATCTGTAAGTCCAGAGCAAATCCTGAAACGCTAAAAGCTAAAGAATTAGGGTGCATAGAGGGACAGAGGGACCAAATTCAACCCTAAAGCCTGAAACAATTCTCTTTGTGCAGTGATGGGGAAAAGGCACAGCATGCTAGTGGAGAAAGGTCTGAGGCAGGCTAGAAGAGAGAGATTGGTGGAATTTCACAGTAAATCAGTCAACTCCAAAAACGACCCAAGAGTCCATGAATGAGAGAAGACCTCAGAGTGCAAAATGTGAAGGGGGAAAGTGAGGGATGAGGACAAATGTGGAAGAGGAACAAAGAGCTCCCATATGTGTAAAAGACAGGCTTTCAGAGGATATATAACATCTCTACAGAGAATCATTCAGGAACATCTGATATGGATTTTGTATGTGAGAATGCAGAAAGGAAAACATCAGATCAAACGGACTTGCCTTAACCCTCTAGGTAAACTAAGTGTCATTTTGAAGGCATCAGAAGATGATGTAACCTGCTGAAACTTTCTGCAATGTTTCCTGGCTTTCTAATGACCACTGTTTGAGAGTAGTTTATGCCTTTAATTTGTAGCGCAGGGGAATCTTTTGATGAGAAAAGGGTGATGGTGTGATCTGGCAGTGTCTGGCCTTTAGAGGCCTGTACCATTTTTTGCATACACCTTCCCTAAGCAATGCGAGATCTGTGAAGCTGTATTGTAAATTGTCCAGTGTGTTTCATCTGACTATCAATGTCAATTCCCATGTTACAACTATAATAGAATTTTAATGATCGCAACTTGTTGTAGGCCACATGAGCTTTTATTATAGGTCAGTTGGGCTACAAATTGTAAGGTTGAACATTTGTGATCTATAAAAATAAACAAAACGTGTCGACCCTAAAGCAGTTTAACTTTAATAAGTACTCACTCTCATTTCTCATGAGCACAATTATTACTACACAAACACACAGGGTTTGTTTAGGAGGGTTATGAGGGTTCACCATTAGAAAAACACAGTGGTTTCAGAAGATTAATATTTATCGGCAGTTAGTGCTTTTTTTCCCCAGTAGAAATATTTTGGTTGCAGACTGTCAAAATAACAAGGGGCAGACTGTGAAAAAAATAAGATTAAAAATTAATAATAATCTGAATTTGCATCATCAGTAATCTTCAAATATTAAGATATTTAGCATAAGGATTAAGATATTACAGGCAATATACACCAATCAGCCATAACATTAAAACCACTCACAGGTGACGTAAATAACATTGATTATCTCATTACAATGGTACCTTTCAAGAGGTGGGAAATATTAGGCAGCAAGTGAACAGTCAAACTTTGGGCCTGTTAATACCAGTCAATCATCACTTTAACGCCACAGCCTATTTGAGTATTGCTGCTGAGCATGTGCATCCATTCATGACCACAATTTACCCATCTTCTAATGCCTACTTCTCGCATGATAATGCACCATGTCACAAAGCAAGTCGTCTCAAACTGGTTTCATGAACATGACAATGAGTTCAGTGTTCTTCAGTGGCATTCCCAGTCACCGCCAACAAGTCTGGTTGTGCTGGTTACTAATTTATATGCCTGAAATACCCTTAAAATATACTTCATCATGAATGAAGCTATTGAAGAAAAACTATGTTTGACCTTGCTGTGACATTAACCTTGTTTGAATCTATTCTAAAATACATAAAACATAAGGCCATAATAATAAATCAATCAAATTTCCCTTTACAACTGCATTTACTACTACATCAGTCGTCTTCCATAACCTGTTGCATACTCTTAACAGATGTCCAAACACTCAACAGATGGAACAATTACCAAAATGACCAAAAATTACATATAGGCTGTACATCAAGATGGGCCGATATGAAATGCTGGTTCCCAACAGAGCGCAAAGTGTGCACACTGAGCAAGAGCAACACTGTCAAGACAGTGCTGCACTTAACTGAATGTTTACAGGAAGTCTACTTTAGACAGATTTCAGAAAGTTCATACTCAATTCTATACTCAACCATCTGTAATAATCATGTCAGTAGAGCACACTTAACTGAACTGAATTAAATGAGAGAGAGAGAGAGAGAGAGAGAGAGAGTGGCTTGATATATATGGAATGAAAATGATGGGAGACCAGCCTAATTTGTCTCATCACCATGGTAACGAGGTGACAGGGAGGACAAACCCCATCCTCTTCTCACTGTAGGTCACAGATGATCCACCCTACAAACACATCATTATATGCATTTTACACACACACACACCCACCCACACACACACAAGCACTTTCTGCAAGCACAAATGTGTCAATAAGTGAAGAGATTGTATTTGTAATAGGGAGTCTGTAATGTTAATTAAGTATTAACTCATTACCCACTTGATATTAACAGAATTATTAACAGTACTGTATTGATAAGTACCCACACAATACTTTCTGTACATTTTAAATCACTATTCTACAAACTTAATCAGCAATCGGAGAAATGAATACTGTGGGATTCGTTCTGAGTTCTAGTATGCCCTGTGTATGTATATTTTTTTTAATTCCATATGAACTGTTTGACAGTTAATCCTTGTAAAATGTCTCTGTACGGTGCTAATATGCACTACTCAAAATGCATAATGTAAATCTACAGCACTCCTGCAACGCTCCTCCTCTAATCACTCAAGGAAGTACACTGTTTATTTAAAGAACACTGTATCATAATGAGAAGCACAGCATGCACAGAATACAACAGTTAACACAAGGCTCAGGTTGCTGCTCATGCTTCTCTCCACATGTACTAAATACTTGTAGGTGTTTGTAAGAACACGAGGTGTCTAGAAGTTTGGGAATGGGGTATAACTTGCATTACAGCTCCAGCCATGCTGAATAATGCAGGTTTTATTCTCTCACACCTGGGTTCATGATTCCTTTTCTGCTCTTAAATACATGCAGCCAAGCTCACATAAATATAAAAAAAAATTAAAAATTAAAAAAAAAAAAAACAACAACAAAAAAACAAGATAGTGCTAGTTGTATGATTATTATTTCTTAATGCTTGCAGGCCCCAGTGCCCACATGCAACCCCAAGTTCACATTACGTCATGTTAAAACTACGCCATGTTACATCATACTTACAGACTCAGGATTACAGACCCATAAAATGAGTACACACAAAAAATCAATTCCATACTAAATAAATGAAAATTATTAGATATAATAAATAATTATTTACACATATGGCTTCTATACATTGGCTCCCAATTGTGAATAGGCAACAATTACAATATGTGAAACTATAAATGGTCTGCACTTATATAGTGCTTTACACTGTACCTCATTCACACACACGGTAGCAGAGCTGCCATGCAAAGTGCTAACTTTGCCATCAGGAGCAACTTAGGGTTCAGTGTCTTACCCAAGCACACTTCGGCATGTGGAGTCATGTGGGCCAGGAATCAAACCTCCAATCCTACGATTATAGGACAACCCACTCTACCACCTGAGCCATGGCCACCCATGGTTATAAACTATAAAGAGCCTTCTATAAAGAGCCTTCTATGTAACGTCCCTTCAGGATTTTGCGATTTTGGGAAATGTTCCAAATTACTGCAGATTTTCTGCAGATTTGGGCCAAGACGCATCATGTGATGACATCACAACACTTCACAAATTTTGAAAAAAAAAAAAGAAATCAAGCATTTTTGGCTCAACAATCACAATAAAACTCAGTGCAATCCTGGATGGACTGTATATTTCTACGTTTGTAACTTAAACAAATAGACAAGAGTGAATGTGCTAGTACATGTTTCATGTCTTATATAGCCAATAGCAAAGACTCAACATTACAGCACCTTCTATAAGCAGATAGATTTTGGTAACTGTCTTTTCCAGAGCATGTCTTGGAATTTAATTTGACTATCAACCCTTTAGTATCAAGATGGACCTCGACTACTTCTTCAAGAGGTCAGGACCCACAAAGGGCTGTACTTTCCTATAACAAGGGTCAATGTTCTTCTGTCCATCTTTTCCAAAACAGCTCCACCTGATATTACGATTACGTTTACATGCACATCAAATTCCATTTAAGGTGTATAATCAGGTTGCAGCCATATTCCAAATACAATGTTTATATGCGTACAGGCATCGGAATATTCCTGTATACGTGGTTGTTTAAGTATGCCTGAGTTGCCATTCCTAAATACCTAGCCTACAGCTAAGCATCTTCTAGCACCCACAATTCCTTGCAGACCAAACATGCACATATATCTAGCAAGGAATTGTGGGTGCTAACAGATGCTTAGCTGTAGGCTAGTTATTTAGGAATGGCAACTCAGGCATATCTGACTTCTGATACGTGGAAAAGCAGGATGTGAATGGGAGTTAATGCCTCAGTATCATGTTTGTCATCAGATACAGTGCAAAGCCCCTAGCTATTGAGAATTGCCTCCACTTCACAAAGAAGAGTTTGTAAACTTTTATCATCAAGGATTTACTGATGTGGAATGGAACAAAGTACTTGTCTTGCTATATGAATTTGC
This sequence comes from Ictalurus furcatus, assembly GCF_023375685.1. Classification (NCBI taxonomy): domain Eukaryota; kingdom Metazoa; phylum Chordata; class Actinopteri; order Siluriformes; family Ictaluridae; genus Ictalurus; species Ictalurus furcatus. The sequence goes on along the minus strand of NC_071257.1, from coordinate 18,133,670 downwards.
CTTTCCCACACTCAACCATGATGTGAAGCTGCTGGGGAATTAAAGCTCCTCTGAATTCCTTTCTGAAGCATGGCCTTTTCAATCTTATCATAGTTCCAGGCTGACTGAGTCAGTGTCCGGTGTGTGATCTTTCCATACACTGCTCTACGTGACATGTTTTATCAAGACTCTTCCCCGTTCTTACCTCTAACAGGTCTGCAGATCACACATTGGGATATAACTTTCAAGCTACAGAGCTGGCATTTATGAGCAGTATCTTTTCTTGAGTTGTGACAGGACATGATTTTTGCCAGTGTTCAACTTCTCTCATCACTGTCTGATAGAATAAAAATGTGTCTCCATTTTTCATGCTGTTTTCTATTTTCTGTATGTGGAATATGGGTATACTCTGGGTATATCCATAAGTTTGGCATTTAATGACCAATGGAAGGCTGTTAAATCGCACTGTTATTTAACCAGTATGTCCTTGGCTGACAGAAGTGTCCTTCAAATCTGTGTACCTCCTTCCCATGTGTTTTTTATTTAAATTAATTAATAAATGAACTGATAACATACATCATAAAGATATTGTTTAACCTGCACTGTGTTTTGTGTTCTTTGGTCATCATGTAAGATAGTGAAGTATGTTCCATTTTTTAGAGAAATGTTTTTCCTAGTGCTTTTTATTTATTTTTTATTAATATTATTTTGATTATTATTATTATTTTTACATTTGTGTTATTTACAGTTAAACCAAATCCTACTGATGAAGAATCAACTCAAATATTTACTTAAATATGGCAATACCTTTCAATATACATGGATGAAAGAAAGACAGTATATGTAGATTAAACCTATTTGCTTCATCACAAATATAAACACTGATCTCTGCTAATGTCAGACCATGTATTCATAGTGGCTGTGTTTTACCCAGCAAACAGGAGACATGCCCCGGACATTACAAACGTCCACTTAGGTCCGCATTTGGTCCGGTTTATAATGTTCGCTGGCGGAAGTTCCGAGGATGCCGGAGGACAGCAAATCATAATGCTACTGAATGTGTTAATTTCAGCGAAAGTCCCCTAAGCATCCCGATTGGCCGCTGGACATCCTGTGAATGTCCATAGGACGTCAAAGGGACCCTACCCTAGGCCATTTAGGGGATGTCCTGGGGACTTTTTTTGTCAGCTGGGTAGTAACATAAAGAGAGACCTCAATGAAATCCAACAGAACAAAACTATCCCGGGTACAAGCCACATATGTTCGTTTAAAATATGAAAATCTATACTGACTACCTTACAAAATCAGGTTGTTGGTTTTTTTTCATATTCATACATACATCATTCATATTCATACATACATTTTTTCATATTCATACATACATCAAAGCTGAAATGTCTTTAAATTCTGATGTTTTGGATTTATTTTGTATGATAAGCCTACTCAAGATGAAAAAAAAGATTCCTGGAAAATAACATTTTTGGAGATACTCATTCATTACACAATGACAATATGATGCAATATAATAGTGGTGATGTGTAGATCTTTTGGCAGAGTCATTGGAGGTTTGGTTTCTTCAGGCACTATTGATTTTATGTAGCTGTCCTCCTAATCTTAGTCTGTCTTCTAACAAAGAATCAAGTTTGTAGATGCTGGCATGTTTGTTTACACCTTAATCAGTTGCTTTTTCTGGTTTTGCAATTTCTTCTGTTACAAGTATGTATTCCTTAGAATACGTACTTGTGTTGAGGTTAAATTGCCTCTATTTCTATATGTTGAGTGACTGAAGGTTGCCCGTTACCTTTAAGTACCACAATATTGCCTTCTTTCACTTGATCCAACTTGAAAGCGATTAAGTAGTTGGCTTGTGGAATTTCTCTTTTCACTGATGATAGCATTGTGCACTTTCTTTTGAGTTCAGGGTCATCCAAAGTGTGTGGGAGGGATTTCATAGGCTCCTGGATCCATTCTTTTTCTGTTTTCCATAGAAACATTGGTTCATGGATTAATTTCTTGCATTTCATAAATGCCTTAACACTTGCCCCTTTTGATGCCATAATGGCTGAATTAAACTTTGTTCCTATATATATATATATATATATATATATATATATATATATATATATATATATATACAGAGAGAGAGAGAGAGAGAGAGAGAGCTATCTACACTGTGGCGGTATTTTCTCAAATGTATGAAATCTAGTGGGCTTGTCTGCAAAGCACAGACTGGCTGTCAGACCAGAAGGTTGAAGGCTTTAGCTCCAACTCCTTTCTCAGCATTTCCTCAATTCTAACAGCTAACAAAGCAGCAGCAAGTTCCATACATGGAAGTGTCACTTGTGGTTTTTTCCCCCTGATGTCTATCTGAATGCCAGTGTAGGTGTTACCAATTCAAGTGGTTTTACACAACGTGACACTTTGAGGTCTTTAAGTCTTGCAAGTTCAGCTACACATTTTCTACACATGGAAATGTAGCCTCCGGTATTTCCTTACCCCAACTTTGTTTCTTTCTGCAGAACTCCTGGAGAAATAATCTGGCTGGTAAATTGACAGGATACAGGAACCCAAGTGGGCCATAGATTGATCTCATTATTGAAGGTATGTTTCTTTTGGTCTTTCTTTAAGGCTTTCTTTTAAGCTGTTTGGCCTCCCAGTCAGTTATGCAGCTAACGGATGAAACGTTACACTCCGTGAATCCACCAAGTACAGTGGATATATTAAAAAAAGTCCACACACCCCTGTTAAAATAGCAGGATTTTGTGGAAAAAAAAATGAAACTGAAAATTAAAATTAAAATAAAGTTAAAAACAATCAACAACCCCAATTCCAAAAAAGTTGTGACTGTCATGTAATTGGAGGTTAGGATGGCTGGAAGTGCAGGTATGAGCTTTATTGAAGGGAGGAAGGCAGACAAATCCAAAATGTGAAACACAAGCATGCTCAAAACAACACAGGGTCAAGCGATCGGCAATCAGGCATAAAAGAGACTAAGCGAGAATCAAATAACGAGGACGAGAATAGGATCAAAACTATGGCACGTAAACGAGGAACAAAGCCTTGGTACAGTGGCAACACTCACGCAATACTTCGTGCCAAACAATGAGACACTAGGGGTTTAAAAATCGTGACAGTGACTGTGTAAAATGTAAATAAATGTAAATAAAAACAGAATGCAATGATCTCATAAATCTCATAAACCCATATGTTATTCACAATAGAACATAGAAAACATATCAAATGTTTAAACTGAGTAAATGTACCATTTTAAGAAAGAAATAAGGTAATTTTGAATTTGATGGCCGCAACACGTCTCAAAAAAGTTGGGACGGGGCAACAAAAGGCTGGAAAAGTAAGTGTTACTAAAAGGAAACAGCTGGAGGAACATTTTGCAACTAATTTGGTTAACTGGCAACAGGTCAATAACATGACTGGGTATAAAAAGAGTATCTTAGATAGGCAGAGTCTCACAGAAGTAAAGATGAGATGGAATCTGGATGGACGAATATGTTGTTTTAAAACCTATATATACCTTTCAGCATTGATGGTGCCTTTCCAGATGTGCAAGCTGCCCATTCCATAGGCACTAATGCACCCCCATACCATAAGAGATGCAGGCTTTTGAACTGAGCACTGATAAAAAGCCAGATGGTCCCTCTCCTCTTTAGTCCTCTTTAGTTTAGAGGGTGCAGCGTCCATGGTTTCCACAAAGAATTTCACATTTCGATTCGTCTGGCCACAGAACAGTTTTCCACTTTGCCTCAGTCCATTTAAAATGATTTTGGTGCAGAGAAGACACGGCATTTCTGGATCATGCTCACATATGGCTTCTTCTTTGCATGATAGAGCTTTAACCAGCATTTGTGAATGTCACAGTGAACTGTTTTCACAGACAATGCGTTCTGGAGGTGTTTCTGAGCCCATGCAGTGATTTCCATTAAAGAATCATGCCTGTTTTTAACGTAGTACAACATGAAGGCCCGAGGATCACGGGCATGCAATATTGATTTTCACCTTGTCCCTTGCCCACAGAGATTTTTCCAGATTCTCAGAGTATTTTGATGATATTATGTATTGTAGATGATTCATAGTCTTCACAATTTTATGTTGAGGAACATTATTCTGAAATTGTACCACAAACTGTAGATGCAGTTTTTTGCAGATTGGTGAACCTCTGCCCATATATACTTCTGAGAGACTCTGCCGTTCTAAGATACTCTTTTTATCATGTTACTGACCTGTTGCCAATTAACCTCCAGCTGTTTCTTTTTAGTAACACTTATTTTTCCAGTCTTTTGTTGCCCCATCCCAAATTTTTGAGAAATCGTGCAGCCATCAAATTCAAAATTACCTTATTTTTTTCTTAAAATGCTACATTTAATCAGTTTAAACATTTGATATGTTTTCTATGTTCTGTTGTGAATAACATATGGGTTTATGAGATTTTTGCATTGCATTCTGTTTTTATTTATGTTTATTTACATTTTACACAGCATACAACTTTTTTGGAAATCGGGTTGCATTACAGCTCTCTTTTTAGCTTTGCACATCTTGACTTGACATATTTTCCCACTCCTCCTTGCAAAAACTTTCTAGATCCATCAAATTGTGAGGGTCTTCAGTTCACCCCACAGATTTTTAATTGGATTCAGCTCTGGGCTCTGACTGGGTCATTTAAAACATTGATCTTATGGTGAACCCATTCCTTTGTTGATTTGGATGTATGCTTTGGGTCACTGTCATGCTAAAAATGTGAAATGCCTCTTATTCTTCAGCTTTCCAGCAGACATATGATTTGGAGTACAACCCTACAGCACACACTCTCTTTTAAATTTAGGCAGACTTTCCTTGCTGATTCAATCCATGTTAAAGACATCACCACAGCGACTGGCAAGTTCAAGCACAAGACTCAAAAACCTGTCTAGGGCTACCGAGAGCTATGTGACTCTGAGAGCAGAACAACCTAACAGAAGAATAAGAAAAGGCCCATGTTTAAGACAAGCTACCTTGTGATTCAATTCAGTGAAAGCTGGAAATGTTAAACTTTGTCACATTCTAACTCACAGCTTTTATTGCAATATACACTATCTGGCTAAAAGTATGTGAACACCTGACCATCACACCTACTCGACACAATGTTGTGTCTGTAGCATTAAGGATTGCCCTTTACCGGAATTAAGGGGCCTAGCCCAAACATATTCCAGTATACCAATGCCCCTGTGCACAAGTCGAGGTCCATAACAACATGGTTTGCCATGGTTCTTGTGGAAGAACTCAAGTTGCCTGCACAGAACTCTGACCTCAGCTCCACTGAATGATGAATTGGTACACAACAGTGTCTAACCTCACTAATGCTCTTGTGGGCACAAATCCTCACATCCACATTCCAAAATCTCATGGAAAGCATTCCCAGAAGAGTGCCGGTTATTATAACAGCAAATGAGGACTAAACCTATGGGATGTTCAACAAGCACATATGGGTGTGACTGGTCAGATGTCTACATACTTTTGGCAATATAGTATATATGCTACTAAGAATCATGCAAACACTATCATTAAATTTCAATTATGGTATTTTTATAATGTTAAACATTTTAATCAATTGAAAATGTAAACCTAAGGCACCTATTCAGGTAATGCTTATAATCAAAAATACACAGTATTGAGACAGCACCATGTTGTATAGTCTCAAATTATAATTTTATGTATCATGACACTCTGACCTGTTAGGTATTCTGCGTACTCCATTCTAAATTGTTCATTTGTGTAATTTCCCTTTCAAGCTCTCTGCAACCTGTCGAGTATTGGACATAATTGAGTCATCCCTCCTGAGGATAAGTTTAGACTATAATATCCATCAGTTATATTGAATCCACTTCATTCTTCATGAACATTTTGTCTTCAGCTGACATTTGGTCATCTGATGACCTTTCTTAAAAATCATTATTGTATTGTTATACCAACAGTGTTTCCACCTTTGAGGCAGAGTTTCTATTTGCAGTAACACAAAGACATCTATTCTACTCATGCCTTACAGGATCATTGACAACCCATTCCAATCAGGTTTCACAGAATATGGCCCATCTTCCCTGCCTTTTCTTGAAGTCATGATTCAGAGCATGATGATGGTTTTATTCCATATAATGTTAAGCTTGTGAAAAAAAAGTCACAGGTCTGGATCAATAAATGCTTAGATGGCTTTACTTTCTTAGACATTTTTGATGGCCTAATTGATAGTGTACAATCTGTGTAGCTTTGAATGTTACCGGCCCCAGAATGCTCAGCCGCATTGAGGACCATCTGTCTGCTGCTCACAGATTGCTCTGACGTTTGCACTGATGTGTAACACTCTGGGATGCGGTTTATTGCATGCACTGCAGGTAAGCTGCCTTATGCTCCTTGCTCACATGACTGGTTTTTGTCCTGCATCCAGATTCCATTCTGTCTTAGGAATGATCATCTTCTTGTGTAACTGTTCCTTGAGTTGTCAGGAGTACAGTGCCACTGAAGAACAGACACATTCTGCATATTTCTGGGTGTTTGCTCTGCTGGTTTCACATCCACATTGTTTGAAAAATTGCCTTTCCCATTGTAGTTTTTACTAGAGAATTTACTAGAGCTTGAATCCTGAATGTTACTAAATATTGGTTCCAGGGTTATTCTAGATTGTTTATAAGTTTGTAACAGAGTTTGAAGGCAATACTTCTTATATTAGAACTAGTGTCTCACTCTTCTGTATACTCAGGTTTTTTCATAGCATTGCAACATCCTATGTGAAACAAGGCAAATTCCTGCAAAGCTTTTGGATCCTTTGATTTGATTATAGGCCAGGTGAGAACATTCTCCAGGCATTTGAAATTACCAAAGTGAGTGCTATTTTAGTCATTTAAAGGCATTTGATAGTCTCTGTGCTGACAGCTTTGACAAGATCTTGAGCTTGTCCCTTGAGGTACTGTATAAGAAAGTCATGGTCACTGTCATTTTTACTTCAATCATTTGCTAAAATGAATGAATAAAGGATTTGCATGGTGGAATGTTTCCATCAAGGAAAAAAAAAACTGACTTTTTTTGAAAAAGCTGAAAGAATTCACTGCTTGATGAGAGTACTTGTTATGTCCTTCTATTTTTTAAAGCATTTTGTAAAGACTATCCTGATCCTGCAGTGTCCTTGGCTGAGTTAGAATTCCCTCCCTTGACTGAGCTGCATGCAGGGAGGTCTGTGAAATGCTATCTGAGATGGATTTCCTGCATTAAGCAGACCAGGAAATTGTACATGGACCACCCCCCCACCCCCCAACCATCTTTAGGCAGCACAGTTAGTTTGTTTGCCATTTTTCTGCTAAACTGCATTTTGTCCATTCATTATCCATGGTATTTTTTCTGTTTGTATTTCTGTTCCCAGCATTTCTGAGTTAATTTTGGCTGTTAAGGCTGCTAATTGTCACGTCTCGAGACGTAACACAGATAGGACGGATGCAAGTGCAGTTCAACAGTTTTATTAAAGAGAGACACAGGCAGGTAAATCCAAATCGTAATCCATAAACGTAATCCAAAAAATGCAAAAGGTCAGGCGATCGGCAAACAGGCATAAACGGGGAAAAGCAGGAATCAAGGTCGCGGTCATGGAAAACAGGGTCGAGAAACAAAATAAGAAACATGAACAATAGCGAGGGACTGGGAGCGGAGAAACCAGCGTGGACTAAATCTAATGTTTAACCTAAAGGAATCTAACATGGATCTTGACTATGACTATGGTTAACTATGGGAAGGAATCTAAACTAATCTACTATACTATATTTTATCTATTCTAACGTAAGTATCTATACTAATCTACTATACTATATTTTATCTATTCTAACGTAAGTATCTATACTAATCTAATATTCCATGCTATGTGCTGGGAAGCGTGCGGTATATATACAAACATAATCAGCGTCTTAATTGCTGACGGCTGACAGCACTTCAGACACACGTGAAATAACAGCCAATGACAGAACAGGGAGGAGACATAAAAGAAACATAACAAAAGCACGTGTCCAAATGTCACGGTCGTCAACAAAGGAAAAGCAGGTGCTCGCGCACCTTGCTCGTGCACACGCGCCCACATGCTCCACAGCGCGCTGCATAAAGGGAAAACCGTGACACTAATACAGTTTGAATTTCTAAAATGACGCTCCCCCCCCCCCTCGAGTTCCTCACTTTTTTTTTTCTTTTGCCAGTATAGCTGCTCTTGTATTTACTACAGAGCATGCATTTGCTGCAAAATAGAGACTTAAAGTTAGTAAAGCTGCCCTGTGTGTCTGCATGCTCATGGGGGCAGAAACTGTGGATGATGCACTAGAGCGTGTGCTTAATCTACGAGATCTGCTCGACCTTTTTCTTCTCACAGAACTAATTACTGAGACATCATTTTGGGGGACATTTTTAAAATCAGAAAAGGAAACATGAGCATTGTTGGATGCGACAGAGCTATTTTGTGATGGTGGAAATAAAAATGTCAATTTGTTCAATCTAAGGTTCACGCCACCTTTTCATATCCTCATTTTTAACTCCCTCATTTAGCATGTTTACATATGACTCATTGAGAGCTTTGAATTTAGCAAGCATGTTCAGCAAGCATATTTGCTTTCATTTTATCTGCATATTCAGTATCAATCATCAGCATTAATAGTATTCATATGGTGTGACATTTTAATAACCAGTTTTAACTCCAACTTGCTGTTGACACATTCCACCAGTTGTATTTTCATTGATTCATTCTTCCAAAGCATACAATTGTCCATCTGTCCGTCCATCCATCCATCTATCCATCCAGTATATTCAAATGAATATACATGCATGCAGCCTAGCAAACATTCTATTTGAATGATTGTAGTGGCAAGCATACCTTAAATGATGCACTACTTTCATTTAAGTTAAATCTTTGATTTATTTATTTATTTATTTATTTTTGCAGTGGGGAAACCCTAGATTAACCTATATGCTTAAGTTTCCTTTGTGTTTCTTTGATTTTAGCCCAGATGGGCTAAAGGAAGAAAAATATTAAATAATTAATGCAGGTATTCCTTTATGCGCTTAGTGCCCGCAGTGCCCACATGCAACCTCAGTTCAAGTTCACATCAAGTTATGTTATGCTACACCATTATAGTTACATTATGGTTAAAGACTCAATGTTCTGGTGTTCTGGCACCAGCAGTAGATTCAGTTATGCACACATTTAGATAGTTCTCCTTCTTGACTCACAAACACAAAACAAATAACTTAAACAATAATTACAATGAAAAGTCAGATGAAATTATAATATATTTCATTATTTGTGCTGGCGCGTACATTTTGCAAATAGGCAGACATTGTGCAAGTGGTAGATGATTAAGACTGAAGCATGGTATGTTGTACTTTTGGATTAATTTTATAAATCAAAATGGGGACTCTTGGAAAGTTTTACTGGTATTATGTGAGCAAAGGAAATGTGGGAAATACTGCCAATAACAGAAAACGAGAAGAAAATGTCAAACAGTGACTGCACAGCAACTGCTAGTTTCAAATCATCTAAAATCAATAACAATAAACATTGCATGAACAAACAAGGAGAGCTGAGTTAAAATGTCAGCCATAGAATGCTATGCCTTTTACACACACCCACCAACCAGAATTGTCCGGCTGTATTTACAGCTTGTTTCCTGCTATCAGCACAGAAACACTTTTAGACTTTTATTGCAGTTGTCATTTTGTCCTTGACAGACTGGAATTGCAATTCATATATCATTAGCTTCTTATTTCAGGAGCCTTATCAGAGTTCAACACTAATAGGTTCTGTGTTAAGGACAGTGAAGGCTGACAGTGATACTGAGCATTTGTGACAATTTTCTAAACAAAGAGAGGCAAAGCTAAATTGTTTAACGAAAACAATTGTTAATGTTTAACTAAACCTGAATTACGTCTGCTTGGTCAGTATTTAAATGTCTTCCATCAGTCTTGGAGTGAAAATAAATAAATAAATAATATAGAACCAAAATAAAAATGAGACAGGCATAATTAAATCATTCGGCTTTCACAAAATTATGGAAAAAAGATATATCATATGTAATATCACATAGCATGATATATCATTATAAATCCATTATAAGCAATTATAGCAATTACACTGTCTGCATTCTTCTTGTCCTCACATAGATATTATGAGGGCCCTAATACACTGTAAGGTTCAGGATCTAGGACAAGCTGAGAAATTCTCTGGCACACCTTCTGCTCCCTGAGCCCTGATGTAAGGGAGGATGATAGATAGCAGGACAATCCCAATCTCCAAACTCCTCACCAGCCACAAGGCCCTCCTCATCTTCACTCACAGCTGTCTGCTGTCAACCTGAAAAAAGAGAATGACAGATGTCAAATTTCAGCTTTCATTCCCTGATATTTACATCTAGACTTAAAACTTAAAACATGGCAACTTTTGTGGTAGACCATCCAAGTTTTAGGTGAGCAAAAGTATAGGAAGTATAGTCTTAAAGTAGATTAAATTAAACAACACTTAATATTTGGTTGCATATCCCTTGCTCGCAATAACTGCATCAAGCCGAGACGGACTGACATCACCAAACTGTTGCATTATTCTTTTGTGATGCTTTTCCAGGCTTGTAATAAAGTTTCTTTTAGTTTTTTTTTTTTTTTTTTTTTTTTTTCCAGGGGGTTTCTCCCTTCAGTCTTCTCTTCAGGAAATGCATGAAATGCATGCTTAATTAGGTTAAGGTCTGGTGATTGACATTGCCAGTCTAAAACTTTCCACTTTTTCCCCCTAATGAAGTCTTTTGGCAGACAGAATGTTTCTGTAAACTTCTGAATTCATTCTGCTGCTACCATCATTAGTTACATCATCAATAAAGATTAGCGAGCCCTTTCTAGAAGCAGCCATGACACTACCTCCACCATGCTTGCCCAATGAGCATGCATGTTTTGCATCATGAGCAGATCCTTTTTCTCCACACTTTGGCCATTCCATCAGTTTGGTAGAGGTTAATATTAGTTCAAGAACTTTTGTGGCTCAGCTCTGTATATATCTGCAAATTCCAATCTGGCTTTCTGATTCTTACTGCTGATGAGTGATGGTATCTTGTGGTATGGCCTCTATATTTCTGCTATCAAAGACAGTGGATTGTGATACCTTCACCCCTGCCCTATGGAGGTTGCTGGTGATGCCACTGACTGTTTTTTCCCCCGCACAGCTTCCACAATGTTTCTATCATTAACTGCTGTTGTTTACCTTGGCTGACCTGTTCGGTGTCTGGTTGTTAATACACCAGTGATTTCTTTCTTTTTCAGGACATTCCAAATTGTTCTATTGGCGATGCCCAATATTTGTGCAATGGCTTTGATTGATTTTCCCTCTTTTCTCAGCTTCAAAATGGCTTGTTTTTCTCCCATAGACAGCTGTGTAGTCTTTATGCTGGTTTAACAGGAGATTTTTTAATATTTCCCAGGGCTCAAACCAAGAGTAAACACTCAGAGCTATTAATTATTTAAACAGTCAATCAAACAGGGCACACCTGGGCAACAAGAAACACCAGTCTGTCACATGATCCAAATGATTTTTGATCACGTGAAACAAAAGATACCATGTTCCAAGTTGTATAACACATCTAGATGTAAAGATCATTACATGAAAGCTGAAATTCTGATCTTAAACCCAAATGTCTTCAGTGTATGGCAAAACCAAAAAGAATTGCTGTTCCAATACTGACACTACAGCTTTGAGACAAATTGCATCTCTTCAAAAATACACAAGCCGCCACACACTACTCTACATATAAGCAGATGCAAGCTCTCACTGAATGCAGTAAATATGTTCTCTATGACAGCCTTCATTTCCATATCATATTGGTTCAATCAAGAACAAAATAAACTCTCTGTTAACCGGGTGGGATCTGTAGGAAGGAAAAATTTTGTTTTGTTGTGGATAAAACATGACAGTAATAGCAAATGAGTTTTAGTTATACAAACATGTTTTTAAGGGCAAGCCAGACATGTGTCCTTTTGGGAAAGTTCTAAATCCTGAAGTCATTTTCAAATCCGAAGTTTAATTGACTCTTTCCCAGTATTTGATGCATGATGACATATTCTGGCAGTCACAACGACAAATGAGATTACTGCATTGTTATATATATATATATATATATATATATATATATATATATATATATATATATATATATATATATATATCTGTACTGTCTGTTTGAGTATTGGGCTGCCTCTGTGGATGCAACCTGCATAATGTAAATGATGTGAAAATAAACTTAAGATGAGTGAATCAGCTTGATATGCCACCTATATTTACATTCACACATTCCAGAGTGCTGACTGTGCCTACGGCAGCTATAAGCTGCTAAAGCTAGTTTAAAAGCACAAGCAGATATGACTGTGCTTTTGTGTGATTCAACACAACTGTGTAAATGTGGCATTAGTCCCCATCACTGCTTCTATCAGTCTTTAATCCCTAAATTATGAAAAAAAAAAAAAAAAATTATCGTGTTTTGGGATGCAGCATGCCTCTGATCACATTCATTCACTACAGACAAAACTCCAGGACTTAGACTTTCACTCCAGATAGAGCAAAGACCCCAAACATGCAACAAATTAAGCATATATGCACACAAAAGTGATACACATCTGAGTCAAGAAAAATATCTGTCTTTTTCGTCTGAAAAATTGTCTCAGCTGTCCTGATCTTGTCCTTCTTACCATGGTGCATTATCTGTCCTGCTTTTCCCTTCTGCTTTCCTTATATGGTCAATTTCTTCTGTTCTCATTAATCTGTAGTTAATTCCTGTCACCTGTTTCAATCTTCCCAAGTTCTCCCACACCACCCTATTGCTGTGTTCCCTCTACCGGCTTCCTGTAGCTACCCGCATCAGCTTCAAAACACTGCTTGCATACAAAAAAAGGACCAGCCCCCACCTACCTAAAGGCACTTATCACACCCTGCTCTGCACCATGCTCTCTTCGAGCCTCTAGCACAGCTTGACGTGACCCACCATCCCTCAAGACAAAGGAGACATGCATCAAGTCTCTTCTCTGTCTTGGCACCCAGGTGGTGGAATGAACTTCCCCTGGCTGGCAGAACAGCTGAGTCACAGGCTGTCCTCAGACAAACACTGAAGACCTACCTTTTTACCCAGCACTTAAATGAGCACTGGATTCAATTTAAATGAAAAAGTAATCCATTGATATACTACAATGTCCAAAGTTCCAGTTTCAGTTACAATAGAAATTACAATTCCTTGAAACAATAATACATATTCTCAGAGGTTTCCCTGCATTCATAAAAAAAATGGCCATTTGATTTTCTGTCCCAAAGCAACCAAGATATATACTTTCAGCTAATATTAAATGTTGGACCTTCTGCTGAGATTTTCCAATTTCATTCTGAAATGAAAAGCTGCACTGTTATAAAGTGTTTCTTATTAGCTTGGTGTCCAATAAATGAAAAACGTTGGTTTGATAATCCTTAAATGTGAGACGTCTAAGTGCATATTTTGTTCTATATGGATAGAAAAGTTAAACCTTCCCTGGGCCTACATTTATTTTAGATCATTGCAGATGGTTAAGTAGGTATGAGCAGTCACTGCAATATCCACTTTTAAACATCAGACATCACAGCAAAGGCAGCCATCAAGAATAACTTTTCCTAAAGCCAGCCATCAAGAATAACTGCCTATAGTTGTAGCAGTTACCAAATAGACTGCCACATTTAAGGCACCAAGCCACCATTTAGATTAGTATCCAAACAGACTTGTCAAATCACAGACACCTAAATGTGGCCCCATCTATTGTAAATGTATTGAATATGACAACCACAGCCTGCCAACAGGGTAAAAATGAAAACATGAACTAACATAGTATTTAATTAGCATTGACCAACTGCAGTGAAAGATATTGATTTTTTTTTTTAAATCAGTTGTCCACTCCAGGTTTATCCACTATATTCCTGTGCACTGCATTCTACAACACTGCACCCATGTGAGCCATTGTTTTTTCACCTGGTAACAAATAGGACCATCTTGCATGCTCTCAACATGAGTAGAGAAACTAATAGTGAGACCACTTGCATTAGCAAAGCAATGAAGAATCCTAAAGTCAATGACATTATTGCTGTCTACAACATCAGACTGCCAATGTTGCTTAACACAAGAACGATGCACTTCCTGGGGGTGAAAGGAAGGGTGTTTGTAAGTGAAACAAATAAAGATTGATGATCTTTGACAATTTGGCAAATGACAGTACCTACACACACTCCAGTCACTGTTCTGTGGGTCTAGTTATTCTGAATTTTCCCCCACTTTGTTTAATGAATCAGAAAATAATCATTTAAAACATTCTCACTCACAGGATCTTAGAAAAACAGCACACTTTATTTAGCATGACCCGCTGAGGACTGCAATGTTAGGTGACATTGTCACCTATTGTGTATCATGTCTTATATATTGCTTAATAATCTTGAAATTATTTGGAGTGGGCATTTTTTAACATTGTCTTGTCGCAGAAGGAAACAATATTTCACAATTACAAATACACTCATATGCTCACAGTTCCACAGTAAAAAAAAAATTCAAAAAATAAAAAAGAAGTATTTTTGTTGTTATCTAGTTTCTATTAATAACAAGCACTATGCAGAGGTTTTGTATTTTTATTTATTCACTATTTAATGCAAATATTTAGATGTACTATAAACAGTAGGCCCACAACTGCAAACAAGACCCAAGACCTCTTGCCCAATCATTGTTTTTGTTATTCAGTTTCTAAATTAAATCAGAAATCTGGTCATTCAGCAGTAGGTTTGCATGCATCACCAAGAGCTGTAAAGCATAGGGTTGATTCAAATGTCAATATTTATAATAGCAATGAGCTATCCAGGTCTTTTGAATTGTATTTTATTTTATACTCAATTTACATGGACATTTTGTATGGTCATGTGTGTACAAAGGGGTACTACCAGAGATACAAGATAATAAATACCTAGTTTACAGGAACCTGCTTCGCATTCAGTCAGAAATAATGGTATACCACGTTCTCTCACCATCAAGCTTTCTTTTCCTACATCATCCATCTGGCAGGTCACACTAACGTAAGCCAATATGAGTGAGGACTGCCAAAGACAGCACTTCTATTCATTACCCACTGTGAGATGTAATCAGAGAATGTGGGGAGCTCGAGTCTCTAATAACTCAAGTGATTAACCCATCCAGTGAGCTGGACTTTACCAGCACAGCAGGCCTCATCATAATCAGCCACATTACAGACAGCACTCTTATCATCACTCCTAACATTAAAATAGATCACGCAGTCAATCTGTGGCCACAGCCTGCCAGTGTCATTTATATACTGTATATCTCCTCAGTTTTGTCACTTATTGACCAACATGTAGTCTGAGATAAATGTAATAGTAATAGTATTCATTTGCTGATTAATTTAATAGTATTCATTTGCTGATTTTTTTTTTTGTTTTTCTTAGACTGAGTATGACCTCTGTTTTTGACCATTGCTTGTGTCCTTAAACCTTCAGGCCAAATTTAATCGCTGCATACATTTTGCAGATGTTTTACATAATACATTAAATTGTATGTTTGTTTACCATATGAATATGACAAGGCTTTTCCTGCTGCTATTTTATAAACAACATATAGCATCTAGGGTGATACAGTGACACAGCCGTTAGTGTTGCTGCCTCCAGCTTCAAGGTCCCCTGTTCAACCCCCAGCTCAAGTTACTGTCTGTGTGGAGTTTCATATGATTCACACATTACAGCAGCAGCAAAAGAATAGTGTTTGCAGTAAGAAATAACCAAGAGTTATAAAAATAAATGTACTCAGAAAGATTATAAAAAGTATTAAAAATAAGGTAACATTGTATACACCAGTCCACTGAGTAAATGTAAGTGACAGGGCAAGTAGTAACAACAGATATGCAGCAAAGTAGATATGATCAGCAGAGCATCCACAATAAGTTGTATAAGTGCAAGTATATAGTGAGTTAGCAGCAATGCAGTAAAACAGAATGCCACCAAGCGCAAACATGCAAACAGAAAAGAAGACCTCCTGTATCATTCCTTGAACGAATCCGTTGCTGAATGTGCGAAATATTTGGCGAATTAATCATGGTGGGGATGTGATACATTGGTCAGGATGGACACTAATTTGTTTCATGTCCTCCTTTCCACGATCACGTCAAAATTGTCCATGGAGCATGCCAGGACAGATGGACGTAAGTTCTCCCCTGAGTGGGTTTCCTCCAAGTTCTCCAGTTACTTCCCACCTCCTAAATACATACTGGTAGGGAAACTGGTTATTCCAAGTTGCCCTAGGTGTAAATGAGTGTGAGTGCTTTGCATGTAGATGGAGGCTTTCTTTAAACTTTATAAAACTCATATCCTCTGTCTACTTACTGTAAAGAGGCAAATGGTACAAAAGTGGCTTAGTTACATCATTTTAAGCTTGGTTGTTTAATGTAGTATCCAAGAAATTTCCCAAGCTAGTCATCTCTCTCCTGAAATCATTTCTCTTTGTGGCCAAGCTGATCTGTATTACTCATACAGTATGTACATCATTTGTGGGTATGGCCCACACGCATACATATAGTACACAGCTTCTGATTCATAGAACAATGGCATTCATCCAAGTTGTTTGGCATGCTGATGGTTGTCTGTTGCCGGCAGAGCAAAGTCTGGTAGGAATCTTTGTTTGATTATTTTACAAGTTTTAACAGCTCATTCTAAGAGTGTGAACAGTTTGTGACATCTGTATTAAAAGTTAGCAAAAGCCATTTAGTTGCCCATGATTATAACCGTTTCATTCTTTTTGTGGGCTATGGCTAATATAACCTTGCAGTGAAAGTATAATGTGACATTTTGTGAGCCATCACCATGTTTGCATGCTGTGTTCCTGTAGAGTGATAAAATTAAACAGGGAATGAGATTTACCAACACAAACACTTCAACGTGGTTGTTCCACTCACGTACAAAGTTGATGTGTTGGATTGAAATAGAGCAAGGTTCCAATATAATTCTTGTACATGTGAGTGCTTGTAAATATTAGGGGTTTTTTTTGTAGATTATACTTTGCTGGTTATTAATAGTCACCCAGTTAATCCATCCACCCATCCATCCATTTTCTGCATCGCTTATCCGACACAGGGTTGCAGGGAGAATGGTTCTTATCCGAGGGAACTTGAGGCACAAGACAGGGACACCCTGGATGGAAGGCCTGCCCATGGCAGGGCACAATCACTCACAAACTACAGACAATTTGAAAATGACAATCAGCCTGCAACGCATGTCTTTTGACTGAGGGAGGAAACTAGAATACCTGGAGGAAACACTGTGAACATGCAAACCCCAAGCACACAGGGCAGAGGCGGGATTTGAACCTCTGGGTGCAATTCAACCGTGCTAATCACTAAGCCACTGTGCAACCTGCTAACCAGTTAAACACTTCCATTAATTAGGAAGTGTAGTGCTGCTACTGCTGCTCCAACAGTTCCTTTCCTGGTTGCACATTTAGTCTGAAGCTGCTTATATATACACCTTTGTTGTTGTTGTTATTGTTTTTATTTGTTTTATATTTGTATATGTTTATGGATAAAAAATATTAAATGTTGTACTGTTGTATTTTAATAAAATGTGCAATGCATGGGGATCTGTAGAGAAATTAAATGGGTTGGTGTCTGAATATATTTTTCCTGTCTTAGAACTCAGCCTGAGGCTGCTCTTGCCTAACCTTCCCAAAGTACAAGTATCATATAACAGGACATATTGCACATCTACCCCTAAAGGTGTGAAGGTGGGTACGATTAAGGCTGTACTTTTATTGTGTTAGTTGTGCTTTCGCTGATTGTCGTGTGTAACCATTTATAACATCATGGGCTGGACCAGTGCACTCTTGTGTTATTCACCATCTCTAGTTCAGGGGCAAATGTGTGTCTGGTGATAATTTATGGCACTGTTTATGATGTGACACTGTATGTTTTTTATTTGGGGTTCATTATTGCAGCTGCTTGCAAGTCAGCCAAGTAAGAGCCTAAAGAAAATAAACCTTCCCATTTATTGGACTCTTGCCTTGTTCTCATTAATTTAGTTGAATGGTCTAGCAGGAAACCCCAGCTTAGTTTGGGATCTCCTACCCATATAAAACAATTGGAGGGGTGTAGTCTGTGAAATGTTTCACAGTTTCATATTTTCATTTGTAGGTCTGCATGTGTGTGAGAAAGACAAAGGAGGATAGAAGTAATAGTCAGACACAGAGGAAGTTGATGCTCCCTGTAAGCCTTGTACTTGCACAGCTTTTTCACAAATGAAGTGTTCAACAAGCAGTCAATCCATCTTTGGTGCTATACACAATATGGCATCTGTTCCTGCAGACTTGCTGACTATGTTTGCAGTAAGCAAAAATGATGTGGTATAACAGAAGTCAATCCCTCTAATTTTCTCTGACCATATGTCTTTTAAAGTGACAACGGTCTGTAATTCAAGCCAAAGCTCCATCACTCATATTAGGTCTCCCGAGTCCATTGGTTTTCTTTTGCTGATTTAAGATTTTTGCGCCACATGTTGTTATTATTAATTTGTTAAACCCCTGTGGATCTCCGGACCCAGAACAATTTGTTGGACATCAGCCTTTTCTGCCATTGCTTCCATGAGCTATATCAATGACTGTCCTAATTTTTTTAGACACACAACCATACACAGTACGATGTGCAGTGAAATACTTTTTTTTTTGTCTGTGACATGAAATAGAATTTAAATAACCAGAATTTACATGCATACAGGTAGAAAAGAATATATATAATTGTTTGTTCAATGTAATGTTGTGCAGGCTGACGTAGTCATGAAATACTATATATAATAGACATATATATAATAAATATTTATAAATATGGGGTGATACAGATATATTAACAGGAATGTAAGTGGTGTGGATGGTATGCAAAGATGCCCAAGCTCTACTCCATCAAGGCATTGATTCATTTCCTTTTAATTTATAGCATATACATGTACAAGGTGTCTGAGCATGTGCAGTATAATTTTATAGGAAGGTAGCCTCCTTGAACAGAAGTTCCCTGACTGGCAATTAAAATGGTACTATGGTGAAACTTTTACCTTGTGATCAAAGAGTATTTACTTTAGTAGACAGTTTAACAGTTTAGCCAAATTAACTGCTTAGACTAGGAGTTTAAAATGATGAAAAGCTGTCATGAATATTGAAAAAAAAATTAGGTGAAATTTGTGGGTTTATTGGGGAATAAAAAGGGAAGTGGGTAGTGGCTTTCTAAATGGACAAACTAAAGTGCAAATTTATTGTGAAACACAAACTTATTCTGAAACACAATAAATCCCAACAAGCCATAATACCTAGCTGTATAATTTTATGCTGCCCTGCGATGGATTAGCACCCTGTCCAGGGTGTACCCCGCCTTGTGCCCGATGCTTCCTGGGATAGGCTCCAGGATCCCCCGTGACTCTGAAGAAGGATAAGCGGTATAGAAGATGGATGATGGATGGATGGATAATTTTATGTTGAAACTAGGTAGCTAGCTAATCAAAAACAACCCCAATCAAGTTATCTAGTTAAAGTTTGTGGTTGTACACCAAGGTAGCCAGCTAGCTAATGTTAGCAAGCATAAACAAACAAATAAGTAAATAATAATCATACTAGATAAAAGTAATAGCCAGTCGGCAGCTGTTTAGTATTTTGTCTTGAAAATTGTATTTTGTTTATTTAATTATTTTAATTAAATTATGAATGTCAAGTAGGCGGCTGTATGGTCCATCAGCCCCAGCAGATCACAGGACCAAGTCACATGCCTCACTGATCACACACCTGTTTCCTCTAATTAGTATCACTAAGTTCTAAATTCTGTGTGTCAGTGACTATGTTTACATGCACACCAAATTTCATTCATATTCTGGTCTCTAATCGGGTTGCAGTCATATTCTGAATACAATGTTTATATGTATACAGGCACTGGAATATTCCTGTATACGTGGTTGTTTAAGTATGCCTGAGTGCCATTTCTAAATACCTAGCCTACAGCTAAGCATCTGTTAGCACCCACAATTCCTTGTGGACTCAGCATGCGCACATATCTCATTTCAGTAGATTTTATGAATAATGTGGTTACATGCAAAAAATTTCCAATTACAACAGGCATATTCCAGGTGTGAGAATCAGAATTTGAGGAATATGGATATTGTCTTAATCCGAATAGGGCAATCAGATAGGCAATCTAAATAGAATATTGCCAAATTCCGATAAATATCGGAATATCGATGTGCATGTCAACGTAGTCATTATCAAGCTCTTGTCCTTTGTTGCCATGTGTGCTATGTTATCTCCTATACTCTTATGTTCCTTGCCTTGTGTTCATCTGCTTCTTGTTTTTCACCTTGTTTGTTTCTGTTGTGTTTATGGTAATAAAACTGTCTGCATTTCTTCCTTCTGCCACTACCAATATCCGACAATGAACAACAGGGCTGGGGTATTCCAGTTGCACTTGATACACCAAAAATGGGATTTTGCTTTGGCCAGTTCAAAACTCTATTATCTTAATCCAAACACTTTCTAGAAATATAATGACATGTCTCTAGTAAGCCATTACAGTATCTGGTACACCAGACATACTTAGAGTGCGCTGGTAACATCAGAAGGTAGTGAGTATTACAAGCTAGGTTTAGGATAGGTATTTGGTGTCTGATCAACACTGTAATACTGTCATAGAGACCTCCAGTGTGTGTCTCATTTGTGATGCTCTTAGAACCCTTTCCCACCTGCACATTGACTTACAGACAATCCAAGCTCTGTTATACCCAAGACCTGTCAAGGAAAAGCATTACTGAAGACCTTGGGCTCATTTACACTTTTATTAATCATATCTTGGGATAAAAGCTTAGAGTTGAATCAATGCAATTAATTGACTTTTTACAGTTTAATGCAAAGTGTTTATCATTTTAGCATGACAAGAAAATGATAGATGAAAGCACAAAACATTGCAGGAATATGAATAAACACTATCATAAAGTAAAATTCGGCAGTTATAAAGAGTGTTTCTTCCACTGATATTGTCACTCTGATCTCCTGCATTACCAGGCTGGCAATTCTGCTTCTACAATATTGTTCAGACTATACACACTGTTTTAATTAGGTGCCAGAAGCAAATTAAATTTGGACAAGGAAAATTGCTACACTCAGATATTATAGTCAGGCTTTCAACATTGTTGTTCCATCAAAAGTAATCCTCAAAGTGCTGGATCTGGACTACCATTTTTCAACTGGGTTTTAGCTTTTCTTATGAGCAGACCTCAGTATGTGCTGACAGACAGTAACAGTTCTTCCACAAAGATCCTCAACACAGGCACCCCTGTAGTGTGCTGAGTCTACTACTCTTGGCTTTGGTCACCTATGACTAAGGGGCCAGACACAGCTCTCATTCCACCATAAAATATGCTGACGACACTGTCATAGATGACCTGATTTCCAACAGTAATGAGACGGCTTACAGGGAGGAGGTCAAGACACTTTACAGAGTGGTGTCAGGACAGTAATTTGTCTCCCAGTGTCAGGGCGACTAAAAAGCTTGTCAATGATTAAAGGAATTTCAAGGAATTCACATACTCATTTACATCACAGAGGATGTAGAGAGGGTGGAGAGTGGAGAGGGTTCGTAGTTTCTGATTTCCTGGGAGTCACCATCATCAGTGACTTCAAGTGGACTTATCATATCTCAGCTATAATCAAAAGGCCTACCAGGGCTTTTTCTTCAACTTAAACATCACTGTTCAACTTCTACATGGGCACCATCACACTAGGCTTCACCGCATCTTAGTTTGGCAATTGCTGACGGTAGCAATGACAAACCAGAGACAGCAGAACAATATTCCACAGTGCAACACATGGTGACAAGTGTCACAAAGTCAACATACGTCATAAAGGACAATAATTACCATGCACACACCCTGTTTTTTTGCTGTGTACACATGTTATCCATTTAGGTGAAAAGCTCAAAGCATGAACCAAGAAACAAAGAAAAAAAAACAGGCATTGACCAAGAACAAGAGCCAGAAAAAAACAGTGTGATTATGTTAGACTGAACTAACGAAAAAACTTGAACTAACAGATTAGGAGCAAACAAAATGAAAGCAAACGCAAAAACCTTGTGGAAAAATGAGAACAAGCGTCACTTGGCGTGCAAGGAACCGTGACATGCACTGAGACAGATGATTTTTGGTGGAAACAGGACTCAAGTGTAGATGCTCTACATAATATATATTAAGGCAAATTTAAAAAATAAGTCAGATAAATAGGCAGGGTGTCACGAAATCAGAGAGGGAACTCGGAACTACAGTTCCCAGCAGCCACGGCACCATAGTCACATGACCACCTGCACCTGAATCACGTTTCTGTTAACAAGCACGCTTGTATATAGCCACAGTTTTCACTGCACTGTTTGTCTCACGTTTGTCTTACCTTACCTTTGTCCATGTTACCATGTTTTGTTTCTGTAGTTTATGGTTAGTCTTTGCCACAGTGTTTTGCCTTAGTCATAGTGTCTTTTCTGTTTTGTTGGTTTACTTATTAAAACATTTAAAATTCCGCACCTGCATCCGTCTCAACTTCCTATCGTGACAGAACGTGAGACCAATACATGGATGCAGCGGAATTTTTAAGGGTCTAAGAGTCCCTGTACGAGAGGGAGAAGCTCAAGGTGGGAGCCTTCCAACCAGGCTGGAACCATCTCCCACCCTCTCTCCCCCATTGTGGATCTCATCCAGCATGCAGAGTTGGCGGAGAACGTGAGTCAGCCTCCTTGCTCGTCTGAGGACGCCGCTCAGCATTCCTGGTCAGCTGAGGACGCCACTCAGCATTCCTGGTCAGCTGAGGACGCCGCTCAGTCACCCTGTTTTGCTGAATGCGTTGCACCGCGTCCCGGCATGGCCAAGGGCTCGGCTTTGTTTTCCTGCTCCGCTGAGGACGCCACTCCGTCACCCTTATTTGCTGAATACATTGCTCCGCGTCCCAGCATGCCAGAGTGCTCTGCTCTGTTTTCCAACCCTGCTAAGAACGCTGTTGTGCTTTCCTGCTCCGCTGAGGACCTCGCTCTCCTTTTCTGCTCCGCTGAGGGCATCGCGCGGCTGTTCTGCTCCACTGGGGACCTCGCTCCGCTTACCTGCTCCGCTGAGGACTTCGCTCTGCTTACCTGCTCCGCAGAGGACGTCGCTCCGTTTTCCTGCGCCACTGAGGACGTCTCTCCGCTTTCCTGCTCAGCTGAGGAGATCGCTCTGCCTTCCTGCTCGGCTGAGGACTTCGCTCCACTTTCCTGCTTGGCTAAGGACGTCGCTCTGCCTTCCTGCTCGGCTGAGGTTGTTGCTCTGCCATCCTGCTTCGCTGAGGACGTCGCTCTGCGTCCATGTTCTGCTGAAGACGTCGCTCCTTTTCTTTGCTTCACACTGTATGTCGCTCCCCCTTCGTGCTCCACGGAGGGCATTGTTCCCCCCTCGTGCTTCGTGGAGCGCATTGTTCCTCCCTCTGGCCTCACGGAGAACCTCGCTCCACTCTCTGGCCTTGCGGGAATCTTGGAGCGTCCCTCTGGCCTCGCGGAGAACTTCGCTCCCCCCAGGGACCTTGCAGAGAGCTGCACTCTCCCTTCTACCAATGACCAATGACATGGCAGGAGAGGAGACAAGACCAAAACTAAAGCCATAACAAAGGCATTCAGAGAACTAAGAACAAATCACATGACAGCATGATAAGCAGCTGAGAACCAGGACACACTGTCAGAGGTATAAATTGTAAGTTTTTTCCTTTTTATATCTGGCAGAACAAATTCAACTCTTGGCCCATTAGATTTTCAACTAGGAGACATTTGTTCTAGTAGCACAATATCTGGTCATATTCCATTAACATAAATATGGGTTGGTGCTACTAAACAGTCAACCATAATTTTAATTGTGATAGCAAACAGTTTTGGACAGTGGTGCACAACATTGTTTTGTAAAGATTCCAGTATACTTAATTGAATAATGAAATACTGTAGCAGTGAATTTACATTATGGCAGAACAAAACAAAATAAAACACTAATGATCAAGTATAATCAAATCCATTTGTATTATTGTGTACTTGTGTCTTTCTCTTTCCTTTTTTGTCAACATTCTCCTTGTGAGATATCAAAATATTTTGTCATACTTCTCCATCTATTAGGCTGTGTAGCCCACTTTGTCATTGATAAGTCACTGCTCTCTTCTTAGAAAATCCATCCAAATAGAAATATTAATACCCAACAATAACATGACATTTCTCCCATCTCCTATTCATCTTGATTTCCTTGATTTTCACTGATGTAAGTTTAATGATGTCCTGCATCTAAATTATCATTCTCAATCTCCTTTGCTCAAAAACAAATACAGGTACATTAGAGAACATTCTGTTTCAGGATTAGATACACAAGTAACAACAATAACAAGAAAAAAAAAAAACCCTGGTGACACACAATCAGACTGCACGTAACAAATTGGTGTGTTGTGTATGAGTCATACTGTGATGGGTTGGCACCCACATCTAGGGTGTCCCCTGCTTTGTGCCCCGAGTCCCCTGGGATAGGCTCCAGACTCCCCGTGACCTTGTGTAGGATAAGCAGTACAGAAAATGGATAGATGGATGGATGATTCATAGAAAAATAGAAAATTTAGAGCCAGTGAGCAGAACAGGTGATGTCTATGATCTATGATCAAACCATTTCTTTTCCAGTACTGCTTATCCAAGCCAGTCCATAAATACTGTAAATGACAGGTGCACTTGTCTAGTTAAAATAAATATAAAAGCAAAACATTATGATTATGAGCTCCAGAACACTGGGCAGCAATTACATTCTAGATAGGATGCCAGATGCCAGACACCATGCATACACCCACACACACTTTCTCACACTCATTCACACCTAGGGGGCAATTTTGCATAGCCAATCCACCTAGTGGCATGTTCTTGGGAGGTGGAAGGAAACCCAAGGGTTGCCGGGATATAAGGCTGGGATAAGACTAGTGAAATCGTAGGCAGGTCGAAATAATTGCAGCACTAACACTGGACAAACAATACCAATTTGAAAGGCAAAGGCAATGTCAAAAATCCAGACAGGAGGCTCAGTCAAAAACCATAACAAGGAAGCACATCAAACAACATAGCAGCAGGAGCAACCCAAAAAGTAAAACCAGAAAACAATATCTTGAACTTGTAACTGACTGACATCGGAGAAGTGGGCATGTCAGTAAGCAGGAAATTCTTGGAATTGGAGTTTCTGGGCCATGGGGTACTTGTGACAGTGAAGAATATAAGAAATTCCACACAGGAGGGAAACCAAGCTCACGATCAAACCGTGGAGCTGTCGTTATTAATAATAATTCTGATATTTCTCATGTAAACCTTATTCATATTTGATGTTCTCTGTAGATATCTCCACTTCAAAGGCACAGAAAGCAAAACAACATGCTCCATGATAACATAATACTGTTCTGTGTCCCAAGATATAAAATAATGATCATATCTTCATAATAATTTTTGTAATCTTGGTTTAAGATTACAAGTTAATCTTAATATCTCCATAATTCAAACAAGAGTAGTCAATCTGTTGTGATGCTAATTTAGTACCTGAGTAATCATTCATGTCAAGTGTAGTACATCAATAATGAATTATGGAAAACTGACTGTGGATTAGCTGTGAATTATCCAATTACTGGTGTACTTACATAATAATGATGTGACACAAACTATTACATAAAATAAACACATAGGAACATACATCAACTGAAAGACAGCTGTATACATTCAAACATTTTTTCATGCCATCTCTTGCCATTATCCAGCTTCTTCATTCAAACCAAGTATGTTTCTTTCCTTTGTCCTTCTGTCTAACATTTCATGTTACCATACTGTACACTTCTTTTGGCATTTCAGGCTTCTATGTTGTTCACATCAGTGATATTTTTTTAAACAATTGCTTAGAGACTTATTTGAGCTTTAATTCACTATATCAGGATTCTAGTAGGTAAAAAGTTTACATTCACCAAGTTGACAGTCTCTTTAAAAAGTCTGGAAGACTGATTGGCCAAATGTCATAATTAGGAGTAAATTGGAAGTGCACCTGTGGCTGTAAAGGGCCTACCTTCAGAGACAATGCCTTTTTCCCTTAATAGCATTGGAAAATCAAAGCAATTCATCCTAAACCTCAGAAAAAAACATGGGTCTCCACAAGTCTGGTTCCTTGTTAGAAGCAATTTCCAAACAACTGAGGATACCACAAGCATCTGTACAAACAACTGTATGCAAATTTAAAAATCTTGACAAAACACAGACACTGCATTGTTCAGGAAGCAGGCACAAATTAACTCCAAGGAATGAAACTTTGGTCCAAAAGGTTCAACTGAACCTCATGACAAAGGAACTAGTGAAAGAGTCTGAAGCATCAGGTACCAAAGTATGTATATCCACCATTAAAAGGCTCTTAAATCACAATGGCCTGAAACACTGTCGTACATACTGTAGCAGAAGCTCTACTAGCATAGTAGCTACTAAGAATAGCACAAAAAAGTAAAACTGAAGTATGTACGTGATCACCATGACAAAGACATAGCCTTTTGGAGGTGTGTTCTCTGGTCAGATGAAACAAAAATAGAACTGTTTGACCGTAATGATCAGCGCTATATATGGAAGAAAAAGAGTGAGGCTTTTAATCCAAAGAACACCATAGCAACTGTAAAGCATGGGGGTGGCAGCATCGTGTTGTGGGGGTTCTTTTCTTGAAAAAGGACTGGTACACTTCAGAAAATAGATGACTTCATGGGGAAGGATCATTATCTAGAAATACTGATGCAAAACCTCTAGACATGAAGATCCAGAAAGTACAGCGAGATGCTTGTGGAACACTACTCCAAACATATGATTCAAGTTCAATTTAAAGGCAATGCCACTAAACACTGAAAAATATATATTAAATAAAAGCTGACAATTATCTGTCTCTTAACTTTTATTTTGAAATAATGTAAATAACTATTATTTTTTAAATGGAAATAAAATAATACCCTAATTGACACAGGAAATGTATGATAACATGAAATTTGTAAATTTATAGTTTGAATGTATTTAACATTATTATTAAATAGTGTATGTAATCTTTTGGCCACAACTGTATACCTAGTTTCTCATCCAAAGGCATTTTGAAAATTGGATGAACAAGTAAAGTATGTAATGCATCTTCTTCATGTTCATTACACCTGCTATTGTATTTCATAGGCACCTTCACAGTCACTGCAGATGATGTGTTATGGATATGTCAGTGAAGCGGGCTGAAAATAATTAGCCAGAAGGCATTTTCACTATGCGTAATCACTTGACACTTTCAACAATAAGTACATGGACTCTGACCAAGAAAGAAATCACCCAGAGCCTAACAATTTCTCTTGTTATTTTTGTGCTAGTTCTCAGGTTGATGATATATATGTAACTGTAAGTGGCCTGTTTTATACATAATTCTGGACGTATTGAAGAAGTTTGTTAGGTCTTGTGGTTTGAGTATTGAATATTTATGGCTAATAGAATACATGTGTGATATGTCTTTCCGAAGCATCACACACACATTTATCAATAATAATGAGAATAATCTATCTTCAGCATTGAGTGTAGGATTAACAGTGTTACACAATGCCCTTCATAATTAACCTGTTAATCACGGCTTATTATTCAGTTATTCAACAAGCAGAGTAATTAGCAACACTCTATGAATTATTCAGTAATTACAGTGAAACAAAATGGAAAAGGTATATTAAGAGCACTAAGGGAGTGAGCTTAAGGGGTTAACATAATGATGGAGTCTAAGGAATCAAGGTAGACGAGAACAATGCATATCTACACAGTCTTGTTGCCTTACTTTATTATCCAGTAATTAAATTTAAAGTGTACTAGTGGGATGAAAGAACAATGGATCCTGGCACTATAAGGAGTTGAATTTTATATGTACAACAAATAAGGCTGAAGTATGGTCATTTGGGGACATACGGTAATTTTATTTTCACCACCTGGTAACAGTGCTGTGAATGACACTTTATTTGGTGCCCACAGTATGCAGGTTATTTTTGGAGAGAAACTAATGAATGTCCTTCAACCAGTTTATTACACCAGTAGGAACCTATTAAACACACAGGAAGGAAGCCTCTGTCTTAATGTCATAATCACAATTCTGTAGCCTCATCAGCTTTCCTGAACAGCTCTCTTAACTTCCTTGTTTTGGCTCTGCAATTTCCTGTCTCCATTCAAATAAAGCGGCATTCTTCTTCTCCTCTACGGTCTTGCTGCCAGACCTCCACTCATTCAGCACTCTCTCTCTCTCTCTCTCTCTCTCTCTCTCTCTGCATTTCTGTCTCTCTGTCTGTCTCTCTTTCCCTCTGTTCTAGCTAGCTGTTTGGCTTGCCCAGGGTGATGAGGCTGGCAGACACTGATTAGAGATTAATCAGAGAACTGTGATAGTCGTTGGTCTATGCTCAAGATGTCTTGGACCACACAAAGCAGGATGGACAGAAAACAGAGGAATGGGCATATGTAGTAATAATGGATTCAGTGAGATGGAGTATCTGCTGTTAACACATTACTGTAGCTCAACTCTAGTTCCCACTTTCTTCATTTAAGCTTTTTGTGTCTTTGTGTGCCTTTCACCTCTACTTCTTGCCATTTCTCATTCAGTTCCCTCTTTATGCATCCCAGTGGGCTATCTCTCCTTGCTAACTTTCTGTCTGTACTCGTCTCTCTCTCTCTCTCTCTCTCTCTTTCTCGCTCTCTCTCTTTCACTCTCATCCACCGTCTCCATCTCTGGTACACTGTGTGGATGGAAATCATTTCAGGCATCACTAAACACGGATCTCTTATCAACAAATGGAGAAATGTATTCCTCAAGACTCCAGTGTGCATTTGAATACAGACATATTTGAGCACAGATACATTATGGCCTGATATTCAAAATGTTCTCAGGAACCTGCAGCTTATTGTATTATGGAATCCCATAGTGCCATAGAGTGAACAATATTAAAAAAATATTGTCACTGTTTTAGAAAGAAAAAAAAAAGAAAGAAAAAACAGTTAAATGTCTGAGATTCATTTTTTTTATCCACACTTCTGTTTTCCTGTTGCAGATGTTTAGCAAAATGTTCCATTTTGTACTGTAGGCTGTACAGGGTCCAATGAAATTATGCCTTCAATCAATCTTTACACAGGATTTTTTTTTTCTTTACTTCAGTGTAAAGAAAAACAAAACACAGTTAAGTCAAATCCCAGACAGTTTCCTATTAACTATATGTACTCACTACATAGAGTATAACATTGGCGCTGTAGGACTTTATGCTATAGGCACCATTTGATAGGATTTATGTGCCTTGTATTAACTGTTACGCTACATGGTACTACTTTTACGACACATACTTATTAATTTTTACATTTGAAAATGGATCCACAAGTAAATAAATAAATAAATAAATAAATCTAAAGCAAAAAGGGTAATTTGCCAATAATGTGTTTATAAAGATCTATACAGTAATCTAGTAAAATTACTACAAGTAAACTGCTGGAGCCTAAACATTTAAATGCTGATTTTGTTGACACACTGATCTTAACAGCATCAGATGGTTTAAGGGTCCTGTGTGAGTCTTGTTTCTAGACATGCCAATATTTCAATCCATTCAAATACTTATTATTTGATCTCAAAAGTAAAAATTACAAAAGAACACACAAAGTTCTCAAAAGATGAGGTTGTAAAAGCCACTAATAATAGATTTTATATATATATATATATATATAAATAATTTATTTTTAAATAAAATAACAATAGATTATACGAATAGATTTGTATAAATAATTACATAATTAAAAATAAAACAGCAAGATGATAGAATTTCCTCATTGTACTGCATAATCTCAAGACCATGGTTTACAGAGAGTAAACCTGAATCACATCTAGGTGCATTTAAAAAGTTTGTTTTCAGGTATTTGTAAGAGAATTAAACTGAGGTGTAAGTGATGCAGTTCCACAAATAATAATGTTTAATGAATTTTTTTCCATGTCATTTCATGGGCCTGAAGCATGACCAAACACACTGTATCTTAATGCAGATTAAACACATAATACTGTCTCAAGGCTCCGGCATGTCACATGAGGAGCAAAGAGATCAGGTTTTAAATTACTTTTCTCTCACTCCCTCTGCACTTCAATTAGGACCAGGAGATCAATTTTAGATTAGGTATGTATGATCCAAACTTTAACAAGACCAAAGAGAATCCACACTCCAAATTTTAAGGTTATAAAACAGAAAATGGCCCTAAGCAGGAATCTCTGCAAATGGCAGGCCAGGTTTTGGAGCTGAAATCAACCGAACAGCCTAGATCCAAAAAATCAATGTGTCTGCCTTATCATAAGTAAATTCAGAGCTAAAGCTACTTTTTTCCCCCCAAACATTTAAGGCTTAAATAAAATTCAATACCTTCGAAAAGAACACAGGTGTACAGGCTGTATTAGAAAGTCCAAATGACTGAACAACAGTTTAAGCATCAACAGTTAAGAGTGATTTTTGTCTATTTTTTGAACACTTAAATGACACTTGTGATCAATATATCTAACTTTAGTCATAATATATATAGATAAAATAAATAAATGTTTTGACTGATTTATTCCTGATTGTATTACGGCAATATGAACATATTAATTTCACTCTTTGGGAGAGCCACAGCAGACGGCAACATGTCCCTTCTTAAAATCGAAAATAAATTAGTAAGTAAATAAATTAACTAGCTTATTAAAGCTTATTACCACTTTATTAGAAACACCTATACATACATTAATTCATACAATTATCTAATCATTCAATCAAGTGGCAGCAGCATAATGCATAAAATCAAGCAGAAA
This sequence comes from Ictalurus furcatus, assembly GCF_023375685.1. Taxonomy (NCBI): domain Eukaryota; kingdom Metazoa; phylum Chordata; class Actinopteri; order Siluriformes; family Ictaluridae; genus Ictalurus; species Ictalurus furcatus. The sequence continues at coordinate 18,102,718 of NC_071257.1, read as the reverse complement.
GAGGTCAAGAGCTTCAGTTATTGTTCACATCACACATGAGAATGGAGAAAAATTTGATCACAGTAATTATGACTGTGGCATGGTTGTTGGTGTCAGACAGGCTGGTTTAAGTATTTCAGAAAGTGCTGATCTCCTGGGATTTTCATACACAACAATCTATAGATTTTAAACAAAACTGGTGTGGGAGGGGAAAAAACACTGATTGAGTGACAGTTCTAGGGTCGAAACGGCTTATTGATGAGAGAGGTCAGAGGAGAACGGCCAGACTGGTTTGAGCTGACAGAAAGTCTACGGTAACTCATATAACAACTCTTATAACCATGGTGAGCACAAAATCATCTCCGAATACACAACACATCAAACCTTGAGGTAGATGTGCTACAACATTAGAAAACCAAATCGGATTCCACTCCTGACAGACAAAAACAAGAATCTGAGAATACAGTGGACACAGGCTCACCAAAACTGGATAGTTGTATACTATAAACAGTGTCATCATAAGGCTTAAGCGAGAAGTAAATGATTTTGGTCACCTGACTATTTATTCCACTCAAACTACAATGTTCATACAAAACCAATACCATTTCTAATTTCATTTATTGTGTACTTCTCAGTAACACTTTTAGAGCTTTACAAACCCAAAACATAATGTCACATCATTGTGATTGGTGGGATTAAATGCGTTAATTTGTTCTTCAATGTGCACACATCTGCAAAGCCTATCCACTGCTTGCTGAACAGAGACACTATTCATTATGCCCGCTACATGATAGTACCACATTTCTCTGGCTAGCACAAATAAATAGACAGAATCATGCCATCAGGAGCATCAGCTCATTTAATAGTCAAACGATGCATTTATTATTGCATAGAGTTTTATTCAACCATAATATACTTTGTATAGTACAGTTTGTATGACACAGCAAAATAGGTTATTGCTGTAGTTACAGTAACCTAATTTTCATAAGCACTTTTCAAGAAGAAGATACAGGTGGCACACACACGTAATTCTATGGTCTTGGGTGTTTTCATTGACCACTCTTTTCCATTCTCTTCCATTCTCTGTTACTAATTCTATGCCTAAACTACCCCCGACCCTTACCTCATTTACAGCTACAGAGGTACCAGCTAAATGTCTCCATAAGGTCACATATTCCTATAAACTGTCACATATTCCTATTCCTATCACTATGGGCCTTTAGGTACCCAATAAGAGATCTCTCTCTCACTCACACACACACACACACACACACACACACACACACACTATCCTTGTAAGGACCTATCACGCAGCTGTTTAATGCTATGCCTACAACTTAAATCCGACTCTTAAGCTCAGTAACCAAAAGGAAACGGTCAGGCTCCTTTTTTATTATTATTATTTTTTATTTTATTTTTTTTACTGGTTTTCCTTGTGGGGACCAACTAAATGTCCCAAGAAGATCAAAACTGTCAGATATTCCTACTCTTGCGATAGAAAAACCATGCACACACACACACACACACACACACACACACATAATGAGAGAGAGATAAAGAGAGAAAGCGATAGAGAGAGAGATAGAAGGGGAGAGAGCGTGTGATAGATAGAGAGAAGGGGAGAGAGACGGAGAAACAGAGCGAGAGAGAGAGAGAGAGAGAGAGAGAGAGAGAGAAAGAGCAGGTAACCTAATCCACATTGTAGTTTCCAGGTGGACCTTTAGGCCAGTCGAGGTCATGGTGTGAGAGAGTTAATTAGGTCGTCATGTGCATAGGGGCTTCAGATTGCATTTTCCGGGAAACAGAAGCACGAGGTGTCACTGGATGACCGGAAGCCATGTGTAGTCAGATCCGTCAATGCGAAGAGAACACGAGTTTACCAAGCGGACAGGTGCCGTTTCCCGGAGGCTCGCCGCAGTGATGGGATAAAAACTGCTAATCCGCTCGTTTAACCTGCACTCCAAGGCCTTCTTCGCAAACAGCATACTACCTTACTAAAGAGTAGACCTTACCCAAATACCACCTCACAACACATACTGCACATACTCTTTAATATAGTAGTATTCGGTTTCGGACAACTTTCACTCGCTCCAGGAGCGATGTCTTAAATCAAGTCATATGCACGATATTAAAACCAGACTAACTGATCGGTTAAAAATAGAATATTTCAGATCTGTATTTCCCCCTCAAAAAAGAATAAAAAGCAATTCGATGCATGTCAGATGAGTGAATGACTACAACGCGTCCAATCAGCTCACAAACCCACAGCTAGGATCATTCCCCATACCCCAGCTCAGAGGGAATACAGTGATCACTCACCATGCTGGCTTGAAAAGCACGCAGATAGAAGGAAAAAAAGTGTTAGAGGATTCACGCATTCCGCAAACGGTCACGTGCTCCAGTGTCGGTGGATGTTAGATGTGTTTCCTTCAGCTTCGGCATCGGAACCTGTGAAAACAGCGCTGTGCTCTTCTCCTAACAGCCGAAGAGGAAGAACGAGCACAGATCCAGCTTCAGAAAGTTCCCCAGAGTGAGAGCCGTACTAAAGATTACAGCTGCCACCATGCGTCTCTCTCTCCCTCTCTCTCTCTCTCACACACACACACACACTCTTTCTCTCTCTCTCTCACACACACACACATACACACACACACTCTCTCTCTCTCTCTCTGACTGTTGACGCAATCTTATCTGCTCAAAAGTAAAGGTGGTAAATAATAAAGGTGCTTCGCGTTAAATCCTAGCCTCTCGTGTCTGGATTTTCTGAAGGGAAGATTTGCGGGACTGTTTATCGCTGATAAAACGCACGTAACCCCCGAGAACATACACAGAAATCAATTCACACAAAATTCCCACTTGTACGGAAGCCCTAAGCGGCCATGCATTATTAATGTTTTCTTTGTTGTTTTCTCAACATAACAAAAAGTTGTTTTATCGTGATCTCGACATAACAAAAAGTTGTTTTCCCATGACCTCGACTTAATTTCTCTGTGTACTCGACATCCATCCTCCCGAAGTCAATTGGGTTTTTTTTTTTTAATGTTTTGGTTAAATGTCTGAAATAAGGTCTGTGGTTAACGCAAACTCAATATATGTTCACGTTTCATAATGCAACATATACATCAGTAATACTAATACATCAGTAATACATACACATCAGTAATACTAATACATCAGTAATACATATGCTTCAGTAATACATATACATCAGCTTTTACATGTCTTGAAAAAGGCGGTTGCTAACAAGTGACTAAAAGGTACTACAGAGGTTGTAGGAGAGATTAAACATCATCACGTCGAACAGGAAATCTCATCTACTACAGCCTCATTGTGTTTATACTCACAATCTTGCAACTCAAACTTTCCAGCTTGTAGATGTAACAGTTCATAGTATTTTCCAATTGTATTGTTGTTGTTTTTTTTAAATAAAGATTGAAAGAGTTAGTGATGGTGACCCTGCGACCGTGGTGTAGTTCATTTATAGCCTAACATTAGCTTTTACTTCTGGCGATTGTATTTAGGTTTCAAAATTCCTAAAATTTGTGTTCTATTGTGAAGATTATCTTGATGAACAAAACATGTAAGAGTCATAAACTTCTGTTGGTCACAGAGTTTATTTTCTGCAATAATCCAAAGGCCAGTGGATAAATCCTGTTGGCTTTTTGTCGAGGGAATCAGGGTGATGCTAACTTCCGGGTTGGCCTACAAAAATAAGTAATCACTGCAGGATTGACGACTTCCACATTAGTGAACACTTGAGAAGGACACTTAGGACTCCACACTTAATGTGGAGAAGTCCATCTCTGCAGGGGGCAGTTATTACATTTATGATGGCGAAGATGTCAACATGCATGTAACACCAGTCCCATTCACAAAGCATGAGATTTTCTTGGAATAAAATTACATTGTGAAAAAACAGCTGTTGGTTATGTCAAGATCACGAGAAATTTATGTCAAGATCACAAGAAAACAACTTTTTATGTTGAGATCACGAGAAAATTAAGTCGAGAAAACAGAAAAAAAAAATTATAATGCATGTCCACTTAGGGCTTCCGTATACTTATCTCAAATATTGGTTCTTTAGTTGTGCACTGGAGCTACAGAGTTACCGTACAGAACATGCAGGATAGCACATAGGGCAAAGCCTAACTTTAATATCTCTACAAATCTAAACTATGAATATGTAGGCTATAAATCATTTAGTGGTGTTACACACACACAAAGATAAAAGCATGACAACTTCCTACAATTTTAACATTTTAACTATAGTCGCATTACACAAACACTGTAGATATGAACCATCAGATGTTTTTCCTACCATTTTTCTTCTTTTCAAGGTCTACAAACAAAATCAAGAGTCAACGATTTACACGCATAGCCAAGATGTTCTGCAAAAAGTGTTTAACAAAAGGTATTATTTATGACAATTACCATCATGCCACCATTCACATGATGATATTTTGACATTTTCCTTTATACACATATTCTGTATGTAATATTGGATCATTTCCCCCAATAAATAAATGACCAAGTATAATATTTTTTGTCTCATTTGTATAATTGGGTTCTCTTTATCAACTTTTAGGACTTGTGTGAAAATCTGATGATGTTTTAGGTCATATTTATGCAAAAATATAAAAAATTCTAAAGGGTTCCCAAACTTTCAAGCACCACTGTATGTACAGTAGTTCTGCATGTTTTCCAGAACTGCACTATTCTTCTCTTTTACATGTACAGCATTTCAACCACAAGTAAGGTAAGGAATTTAAAGCCTGGTAACCCCCAAAAGTGATAAGGGATAAACCTGCGTTTTAGACACCAACACACTGAATGACTAAAAGCATTTAGTACATTTAGCACACTATATGGGTAAATGTTTTTCGGACACCAGACCATTCACACCCATATGTACTTGTTGAACATCACATACCAGACTTAATCTGTCTTTTCTTGTTATAATAACCTTCACCTTTCTGGGAATACTTTACACTAGATGTTTGACTGTGCCTGTGGGGATTTGCCCAATCAGCCACAAGAGCATTAGTGAGGTCCGGCACTGATGTCAGGCAAAGAGGCCTGGGACACAGTTGGGTTCTAATGTCAGCCCATTTTAGGGTACAGGAATCATTTTATTTAAATTTAAATTTCACGACTCCTATCCTGATAATCCCGATGTCGTCTGTATATTATCTCAGTTGGAATTACCTTATGATGGGATGCTGACTATCTATAAACCCAGGAGAGACTTCAAGCATTTGGCTGAAGCTTCAGTGAGAGACAAATTTATGTCAAAAAGGATTCTCCCTTTTACAGAGTAAGGGAATCAAAATGGACCATGTTCAAGTTCTCAACTGTAAGGCAAGAAAAAGTTTAGCCTGTCATGACAGTAACACTAGGACCTGCAATTGGTGAGGGAAACCATCAACAAGGAGGCCGTCAAAGTAATACTCACAGAGGGCTCTCCTGATTCAGCTGAGAGGTAGTGAAGTGCCAGAAGGGCTTCAGCAAAGCAGTTACAGAAACAAAAACTCATGGGGTTTTGAGACCTCATGGAAATAGACTTTCCAGTCCCAAAGATGTCCTGATGAGAAATTTGTTGGATGGGAACATGATACCACTCACAAGCTCTGCTAAGCAAGTATGGAGGAGTGTTGACTGAGGATCGTGCTGACCAATGGAAGGAGCACTTTGAGGTAATCCTGTACTCCATTCAGGACGCAGTGTTGGAAATCTCTGGTGTTCTGGAGTCTATTGCTGTGGCTGAATTTATTATTACAGTTAGGAACATAGGATTCCAGAGAAACAGTGAAGTTCTGCCCAGGCCATGGAACAGTGTACAAGTTCTTTATTCTTGTACAGCTTTGAGAGGGGCCATTGGAGTATACCTAGTTGTGAATGGAATGTAGGCTTTTTTTGACAGTCTATTAACCAAAATGATAGTAATTGAATGCATGTAGTTGAAGTTTCATAAAAAATATATGCACAATGCTATTTTAGGCTCTTGATTTGATCTTATTAAGTTGTTATCTCAAATAGATTGGATAATTGTACTTCTGAAAATTAATGCCATATATATTATATACAAATGCCCAATGTTTGCCCTCTGTTATTATGACCAAACATGCATTGCTTTACAATAGATTTTCAGATTCACTAATAATTATTTGAGTGGAATAATTTATCTATTAGCTAAATTATATGCTATACAGTATGGTATGTCAATACTGCCATCTGATATGACTCTGCATTAACTAACATAAAACATCTATCACCTACAGAATAAAAACATAAAATATGAAAATGTTTTAGTAGTTTAGGTAGTTCATCTCATGGAGATACTGTATAATATAAATTTAATGGGGAAAATTCTTCTGAATTTAATGCAGTATCAGAACGAACACACACACTCTCGTGCGAGCGCGCACATGCGCGCACACACACACACACACACACACACAGACAATAATATAGTCTTATATACAGTCAAAAATAAGTACACCCCATGTACACCCTCAATTATGTATTCAACAGAAATACCAATGATGTGAAACATGTGGAAAAATTAAGTACACTCTCAGTACCCCTTTAGCAGAAATAACTTCTTGTAGACGTTTTGCATAATTGTCCAATTGTCTCTGACATTGGCTTGTTGGAATTTTTGACCACTCTTCTATGCACTTCCATGCACTCCACTCTTCCATGCACTCTTTTAGTTGCAAGATGTTTGAGGGTTTTCTTCCATGTATTGCAGGTTTCAAATCCCCGTACAACATTACAATAGGATTCAAATCTGGGCTTTTATTAGGCCATTCCACAACCCTCCATATCTTCTTTTTGAGCCATTCCTTGGTGGATTTGCTAATGTGCTTAGGATCATTATCCTGTTGAAAGGTCCACTTTCGGTTCACTTTCAACTTTTGGACAGAGGGCCTCACATTATCTTCAAGCATTCTTTGATATGATGCAGAATTCATAGTTGAATCAATGAATGAAAGCTGTCCAGTCCCAGAGAGAGAAAAACAACACAAACCATAACATTACCACCACCATGCATTATAGTTGGTATGAGGTGCTGAATTTGCTGGGTCGGTCAGTCGAGGACAAATTGGCAGTCGTTTGAAATCTGCGCCACTTGTAGATGATTTTCCTTACAGTGGAATGATGCATTTCAAATAATTTGGAGATCTTTTTAAATCCCTTGCCAGACTCATAGATATCCACAACCTTTTTTCTGAAGGCCTTATAAAACTCTTTAGATCTCGGCATGAGGACACCACACACCTCAATAGCAAAGGGAGCATCAGACACTAGATATGAAAAAGGTATAAATAAGACATGTTCCACCTGCACTCCCTAAGTAGGTTCTAATCACTGGCACCTAATCTTCAACACCTGATTCAAATTTTGAAGCTGTGATAAATGTAGGGGTGTAGTTAGTTTTTCAATGTGACCAAACTGTTTTTTGTTCACTTCAATTGTGAAAATTACTACAAAATGTCAATTTTATATGTCATTTGGTATAGTGTATCAACTTTATTAATAGGTACGGTTTCAAAGAGGATCAAATGTTTGCTTGTCCAAATATATACAAACAAACAAACAAATAAATAAATAAATAAATAATTTCCATGGAGTGTACTTGTTTTTTCACATGACCATATTTCCTGTCAGACTTTCTTGTGGGTGAGAGCTGAGTAACTTACAATCCATTTTAATTTATATAACTCCTCATTAGAAATGAATGTAGCAGGTGGTACAGGGACAGCAAAGGAGCTATAAAATTCAATTAATGGCTGGTGACATCCTTGACAAAGCAGCTCAACTGCCCGGTGTAACTGGAGAACGTTAAACTTCAGTGATCACACACAGTTGCCACTGAAAGCATTCTAGCCCTGACAGAAATGTGCTTACATTCTGGATTCATATTACTACAGATCTATTAATAAAACTGTATAACAGGAATCAAAACATAACCTATATGGCAGACATTCCATCCTTCATAAATTATAACAGAGTAGTGTATGCATACTTATAGCAAGTCAATCTCAGTTTCACTAGGCTAATTTTTCACATCTTTTATGGAAAAAAAATATCTATGAGTCCAGTAATTACCATCAGATGTAGCAATCTACCAAAGTAATGCACAAAGTATGTTTTTAGTGCTACAAGGATACACACTGAAAAAAATGTATTCAAAAAAAGTGTGTAAACATTTACACACAAAAATCTTAGTGTCATGTCATGGCAAACCAGCGACTGCATTTCCCATAATGCACTACGAACTACAAACATGGCTGAAGATTACAACTCCCAAAGCTGTGCCATCACCTTCGATTGAGAATTAATCAGACACACCTGTTCCCAATTAAAATCTCATTTACACCACACTACTTAAGAGACTCTCAAACACAACCATTGTGAAGTATATGCTCAGTTACAGTTTGTCTCTGCCATTACCAAGCCTTGATACCTTCTTTGTGTATTCTGTTTTTTTTGACATTGTTATCCCCTCAGCTCTGATTCTCTGCCTTGCCTAGTTTGGGTTGTTTGCATGATCGTTTGACCCTTGCCTGTCTATGGTTATTGATTTCTGCCTAACCCTATGGAGTTGTCTTCTCATTAATCTGCCTTACTTGCACATGCATTCATTCTCACCTCCAATATGTGACAGAATACTTCTCCTTAACATGGATGCAGCAGAGTCCAAGAGGCCCTCTATGAAAGGGAAAAACCGAGGTGGGAGAAAGAGAGGAAATTCTAAGTAAATTTAACTAGCAGTCTTTTAATAAGTAAATTTTACTCAAATTTGAGTTAAATGCTGTAAAATGTACACTAAATCATTACCACTTTATGGTCACTAACAATTTTTAATGGTTCCCACCAGAAGTAGGGTGCCAATGCACATATATCAGGCTGGACTGGTAAAACCAACATGACTATTTAACTAACTTCTGTGCACACACATACAGTACACACCATACACCTTCTGAAAAACACAAAGAGGGTGAACCAAGAACACTTGACCTTTATATTTCATTATACAATAGCCTTAAAGGCAACACAAAACAAGAAAATTTGAGTCTCAGATCATCCTTACGGCATCGCGCAAACTGCTCTAACGTAGGACAAATAGCAAACTGATCAAGGTTAAATTTAGCAGCCATATCTTATAACCTACACACACACTCCCCACCACAAACAAAACTGCCAGACAAATGCGCCAAAAGAGAAATGGGACGAATCGATGGAAAGCACAGGATGAGCCCCCTAATTCTGTTACTACCTGGTCCATGTCGGGCGGCAACATACAATAAATTAAAGGGTTGGCAAGACCAGGATTGCGTTTGCTTTGTTTTTTTAATTCTCACCTTTTTAAAAATATATATATATATATATATATATATATATATATATATATATATATATATATATATATATATATATATACACACACGCACACGCACATATATAGTGGTTTCAACATCAGAAGCCGACCAGGCCAAAATAATAACCGAAAAAAACCTCTAATTGTACACAAAGAAAACTAACTATCCTATAAGAAAAGGAAAGAAGAATGCACCTTCTTCCCTCACTCCCTAGCTAACCCAAAACCAGGAGAAAAAAAACGAATCAACATAAATGTTGCCAACTTCCTACTAACCACTGTTAACAGTGCACTATTTACACAGGTGACTATTAGTGTGTTAGTTAACAAAAATAATATGTACATATATATACAAGTGTACCACTCGATTCTTAATGGGGCAGAGCATAAACAAAGTCAAAAACAGGCAGAAGGACATACACAGACGAAATCAACATACGGAAAGCACTTCTCACTACACAAAGCACTGGCAATGATCCGCCACGGGATGGAGACTGACGAGGCTTAAGTACACCTCCAGAAACGTGCAGTCAACCAATCCTATCGCACAAGGCCGGAGCAGGCGTGGATAAGTTTTGATCATCCAGTGGCAAGCCGGAACATGGCGCATACAGTAGGTGGGGTGTAGAGAAGGGGGGAGGAGACAAAAGAAACCCATCCCACCACCGACATAGACACACAAATGGCACATAGAGCAAACAGAAATACACTGGAAAATGTAACACAACCCATTCGCAATGCTCAAAATTAAAACAGTTTAAAGTTCTCTAAACACATGCAAGTCAAGTTTAAAAACCACAGCTTTAAACTTTAATATGCAATTGCTTCTAGTAAATATTACTTAGCTTTTTTAGTAGCTTTTTTTCTAGTTTTGTGAATATTTGCAAAATAATATTACATTTAACCATGTAAAGTATGTACAATATATTGTACACTTTGGGTTGTAGTCACATATTTACCAATTAATTTAGTACAGAACAAAAGCAATTAAGTTGTTGTTCTTTCAGCTGCTCCTGTTAGGGTTGCCATAGCGGATCATTGGTCCACATATTTGATTTAGGCACAGGTTTTACACCGGATTCCCTTCCTCACACCACCCTCTCATTTTATCTGGGCTTGGGACCGGCACTGAGTATAACCCCCAGTGGTTGGGTTGCTTCCCTGCCAAGGAATCGAACCTGGGCTACGGTGATGAGATCATGGTATGCTTAGCTGCTAGACCACCAGAAAACTAATAAAAGCAATTAAGTAATTCTAGTAATTTGCTTTTTGTGTAAAAATCACAGATTTGGCATTTGTGATATTTACTGAATTACTGAATTTTTTTTTTCCAGTGCATAAGATAAGCCTGAAGCTTAAAGGAACATCTGTGATTCAGAGAATATAACCTCACCTTTCTGCACAGCAGATCAGCCACATGCCTCAGGAGAGCCATGTGCCAATCGCAAAATGAATTGAGCAAGAGCATGGAAACAGAGACCATTTCAAGGTCAGCATAGTCATTTGTAGTCATCAAGATTTAATAACTCAATACTTCTCCCTCAGTAGGCTGGCATAGTGACTTACCTGTGAAGAGACGATCCCTACAAACCCTCTTAAAACCAATGTGTGAGCAGCTAGTGCTGGCTGTGGATTATTGGTACGAGCCCTATAACACAGCCAGGCTCGAGATTTGTTCATCTCTAATGAATCCCCTTTAGAGTGAGTCATTGGCACCCTGTTTTAGTGTTGAAAAAGAGTGCATTCATCACCATCAGGGAGAGTGTACACCCACTCCACGCTCAGGTACAACAACACAGAATAAATTTCATGGCTCGTGAAGCAACATGACTAAAGAACTAAAGATCCAGATTCGTTTAGGAAGTCTAGCTTAGACACAATTTCCCAAAATACACACAACATGCACATACATACATACACATTACACATACATGCTCAGAAACAAGCTACAGTGATTATCAGTTTGATTATAGAGAGAGCATAAAAATAGTGCATGAATAGACATCATATAATTGACTGAAATCCATGCATTATTAATAGTACAAAAAAACTTCTCAACTGCAACTGCACAGAAGAATGTATCCACATGATTCATGCTAAATGGATCATTGCTACTCTATACCACTACTTTGCTTTTACCCAATGCACTTGTAATCATGTAATACCTGCATCTTTCATGGATTCATATCAAGTTACTATATTTCCCTTTATTCTCTGTGAATAAAAACATGGCTATGGCTCAAACAACTTTATTGAGACAGCGAAACCTTTTGAAAGATGGAAATGCCAAAACCTGTGGAAAGCAGTGTTAAAAAATCTATAATGCCAAGACTCAATTTAAAGGATTCTAGTCAGAGTCACTGGTCTAAACTCAACTTTCACTGGAAAAGACGATTATCATAAAAGACCACTTTTACCTTTATTTATGAAGGTTTTTAAATTTTTATGACTTTTCTCAAGTGTTTCAGCGCGTGCATGGAAATGACGCTAACGTCTCTAAAGTATATTTTCTTCTTATGTTACCCAATGTGGTCTTCTGCTGTTGTAGCCAACCTGCCTCAATGTTCTATGAGGTGTGCATTCTGAGATGCTTTTCTGCTCACCACAATTGTACAGAGTTGTTATCTGAGTTACTGTAGCCTTTCTGTCAGCTCTAACCAGTCTGGCCATTCTCCATTGACCTCTCTCATTAACAAGGTGTTTCTGTCCACAGAACTGCTGCTCACTGGATGTTCTTTCTTTATTACACCATTCTGAGTAAACTCTAGAGCCTTGTGTGCATGAAAATCCCAGGAGATCAGCAGTTATAGAAACACTCAAACCTGTCTGGCACACCAATCATACCACGATCAAAATCACTGAGATCACCTTTTTTATGCCACCACCAAACTCCTTTTTACAGACATTACAAGGGTGATACAACTAATAATGTCACATTTATGTATTTAATACTGAGGTCAAATGGCATGCCCTACTTTTTTTAAAGTGTATTCACAGACCAAAACATGAATTTCAGGGTGACGTTTTGATACTGTGCTTACTTCAAACTGCTGATTTCACTGCTCCTCTCTTGAGACAATATTATGCAAGCAAGATCATATGTCCAAGGTCAGAATCAAATGTAAGTGAGACATGCTTCTGTTTTAGGTAAACTATGCCACATTTGCAGACATCCCATGCAGCTGTCCGAGTACCACGTAAGTCTGAGGTCTGAATATCAATATGTGCATTTTCAAATTAATTACTCACTATGCATGCATTAACTAAATTCTGAAGAAGGCCCATAATATATAATATTCTTGGCCTTTCCGATACACTAATCTATAACTGGGCACCTACTCCAGTCATTTGCTATCTTATTCACTAACAAAAAAAATCAGTCCCTCTTGTCTAAAATTAGAGAGTTTTGCTGACCAACACTAACCCTGAGCAAGCAGACCAATTGCTGTAAATTATACACAGTAAATACTGACAGCTCGTTAGTTCAGCAAGTTCTTAATATTTCAGGTCATTACAAACTTCTACTGTTTGTAATGACCTGAAATATTAAGAACTTGCTGAACTAATGAGCTGTCAGTATTTACTGTATTCTCCCATGCTGCCCATGACCTTTGCTATATCTCTCAACTGTCAGTGCAGAAGAACAAACGTGTTTGGAAACACATCCCTCCTTCAGAAGTTAGAAACACAAACTAACTCATCTTCATCTGCTCTGGAGAGAGCAGGATCCCAGTGTGTGGTAACAATTAGATGCAAAAAAACATTTGTATGGGCCAAATCTCATTAATAACGATGCTGACAGGCCCTGTGGAGCATCAGAGCCAGGCAGATGCTCCATTCCTGTCAACGAGCATCTCATTACTGTCTGAAAATCACTTACTGCACACATCTGTGGAATCAGAGAACACATGTAAGTCTTTTGCCGATATGTGCCAATCCAAAAAAATTTGCTGGATCATTAAGTAACAAGCATTAATTGAGCCTCCAGTAAAATCATTATGCTGTGCTATTTGTATATATATGTGCTTACTGAACATCCCATTCCAGATTTAGTCCTTTATTTGCTGTTATAATAACCTCTACTTATCTGAGAAGTCTTTCCACTAGATTTTGGAGCATGTGTGTGGGGATTTGTCCATTCAGCCACGAGAGCATTAGTGAGGTCAGGCACTGATGTTGGATGAGGAGGCTTGGGGTGCAGTCGGCATTTCAGTTCATCCCAAAGGTGTTCAGTGGTCTTGTGGTTAGAGCTCTGTGCAGGCCTCTCGAATTCTTCCATTCCAACCTTAGCAAACCATATCTTCATGGAATTCACTTCCATGTGCACAGAGGCATAGTAATGCTGGTACAGGTTTGGGGAAGGTTTGGGGAAGAACCACAGATGGGTGTGATGATCAGCTGTCCACAATCATTTGGCCATATATTGTAGTTTCCAAATGAATGCTAAAATATAAATTTCTGGGGTATTATTTTATAGAATCAAATCTGTTATTTTAAAATGCTGACAGAAAATTGGTAACCTACAGAAATAACAACATGGCAATATTTGAATAATACTGCTATAGATATGTACAACTATAAGCAGAAACCATTGTGATATTCTTTTATTACTTACAGTACTGTGAAAAAGTCGTAAACACTAATTTGCTTTTAATAAACAGTTGTCTTAGATGTTATTTGATGTCTTCTGCATTATTGCATCAGTAGAAGGCCATTTTAATATTTATGAACCTTTTTTCATAAAGAAGAATTAATTTTACAGAAAACAACGTATGTGTATCAGTAAAGAAAGTAACATATTCTATAATAGACCATGTTTAGACAAAAAAAAAAAAAAAAGAATCAAGAGTGACATTCAAAGTCTGCACTTAGAAAAATATTCTAGGCAATATTCTGGTAAAACTGTAATACATATACCTGAGACTAAAGATGGATTTTTAAAGGCAAAGGACTGTCATGCCAAAAATTGACTTTGTTTAGTTTATTGCTGTTTAATGCTTTGTTTTTGTTTTTTTTGTTTTTTTGGAAGGCATCACCACTTTACAGCATTTCTTTTCATGTGTCTTATACCTTTGCATAGTACTGTATGTGAAACAAAATGCTGTTGGCACATATAACAGACCGCTATGTAGGAGACTGTGGCACACCAGTGCCCTGCGATGGGTTGGCACCCTGTCCAGGGTGTCCCCCGCCTTGTGCCCCGAGTTTCCTATAGGCTCCATGCTCCCCGCAACCCTGTGTAGGATAAGTGGTACAGAAAATGGATGGATGTATATATGGCATACCAGTTTGTGCCTTATATCCCAGTCTTCAGTTTAAATTGCAGTTAGATTTAGTGCAATTTGCTGCTCTTTCTTACACACTCACTGTGTAAAATGTTGTCAGGAGTAATTAGCTGGAGCTGTAAAAGGGTCAAACAGCACACAGCTGTATGGAGAACCCCTCTGCCCTGGAGCTTTATGGCTCCCTGTTCCAGCTTGTTTGAATATGCACATAGGCAGAGAGTGAAAGAGAGAGAGAGAGAGAGAGAGGACAGTGGTCAGGAGTGAGGCACCTGCCTCAGTTCTTCCCCAGAGAGCCGTTCTGAACTCTAATGAGCTCCACCTGTGAGCACACAGAGCAGTCCACACTCATATCCTAGATACATTCGCTACACTGCCACTTTCTCACAGCCCACCACTCTAATGAGCAGACTTTAAAGGTTAGATAAGAAAAGCAATGTGTAAAAAATCCTAATTAAAGTGTAAGAGGGTCACCATCTAACATGTACAAAGAACAGAATCTGTGGTTCTGCAACATATAGAGAACATAACAGTGTAAAATGTTGATTTTCAACACTGTTGATTTTTGGAACTGTCTTTGGTGCTGAATTGCACAATAACACAGCGCACTGATCACGCTGCTTAAACAAATTTAATCAGAAGTTACGCATTTACACTGGAACACCTCCCAAACACAGATTTAATAACATACTACAGAACTAAGTAGTGTAAGTTTCCCTAAGCTTAGTTTCCACAAGAAAGTCTCTGAAATATAATGCGGCACAGTTTACCAGTCTTACCTTAACATATTTGGAATATTTTCTCATAGTAAACCCCTATACATTTGAATGAGTGAGAGCAATGTGGCTGAATTTTGTTCAGTGAGTGCATTTCATTTGAATGAAGTTAGAAGAAAATCAAGGTACAGTATGAAAACTAATGCTACATTCAACTAAATGTCCTAACTCAGAAATTGCAAACTTTGACTAGGAAAAAAGAAAATGCTTCCAAAGGAGATTCCTTTTGAAATTCCTACTCAGAATGTTCAGAAGGTCTCCTTAACCCTGAGATCATCACATGATGTCATATCAACATAGTCACCAGTAAATACAGTATACTGCTTTAAATGAGTATATAGTAGTGTTTACTATAGGAATCCCAAGTTGAATAGTAGTGTTTACTAATTACAATCAGCATAGACACATTGGTTGGTTAAATGTATAACACTGAACCATACATGTTTTAAGAAAATAAATACATCATAAACTTATGACCACTAATACTAGCTGGCTAGCTTGCTGCTAACAAAACATACTCTTTCATGGAGGCATCCATGTTTTTCCCACTTTGTACCTTGAACTTAAACTAGAAAATTACATAAATCTGAATTCAGACTTCCAAGTAAGTCAAACTCAGCAGACAATATATCACCAAAAGTATGGGCACACCTGACCATCACATGTATGTGTGGGTCTTCCCCACACTGATGCCAACAAAGGTGGAAGCACATGATTGTCTAGAATGTCTTGTATGCTTTAGCATTAAGACTTCCTTCAACTGGAACTAAGGGGCCCAAACCAGTTCCAGTCTGTGCACAAAGTGAGGTCCATAAAGACATGGTTTGCTAAGGTTGGTGTGGAAGATCCCAAGTGGCCTGCACAGCGCCCTGACCTCAACCCCACAGACTAATTCGGAGTTTAGACTTCTGAGCTCATTTGAATGCAGCATAGTTCCATCCCTAGCTTAACTTTTCAAATGATCTGAACTGTATGAATTGTTATGAATTATCATTCTAGAATTCTACAGTGGAAAACCATGCCAGCATCCTTTAAGAATATTTCTGTAATGGAAGAAACAAATCACAGTGGTACAACACATCATCCTGTGGCATAATAGTGGCTATGACATAAACAGTGGGCAGGGATTTTCTGTCACATTCAAACACTTTCCAAAACTCTATTGCAGCTTTCAGGCCAGGCATAATGGCAAACAGTGTTTGAGGAAGACATAACTGAACAATGTTTATATTTTAAAATATGTGTATAATACATTAGTTTTCCATTTACACAGACATAAGAAAGTGTAGCTTAATTTTACTTTGATGGAGTCACTGCCACAGAGACTCCATACAGCTCCTGCTCTCTCTGTTGCCTCTGGATTTATCTTAATGGAACTTGGGTGGGGGGAAGGGGGTGTAATTTTTTGATAAATGATGATTTGAAGAAGAAGTAGGGATAATGGCTGATTTTTCGAATGATAATGAATGTACTGCATACGTAATAACAGTTCTAAGCCTGTTTTAGCAGATCATTTCAACCAAAGTGTTGTAGCTCTTTAACAAATGACTTTCATTTTCATTCAATCTGTAAAAACCATCCTGCACTGTCTGTTTGTATATGGTGTCAGCTTAAATGAGCTGTGAAAATGACTTTCCTCATGGAAGGAGAACGAGATAGGATGCTGAATCTAGCCCGAGCCAATGACTCAGCAGCTATAACCACAATCACACACACACACACACACACACACACACACACACACACACACACACACACACATAGAGGGATGGTGATCATACATGTAAGCACTACTGTAAAATAATATTAATATAAAACGCTGGGTATTTTATTCCTACTGGGCAGTTGTTGAAAAGGTCTTGTGGTAAAAAGCTCCAAACAGCAAATACAGTAGTGATTCTTCTCAGCATGGCTCCTGCTCAAAACACGCAGAGACAAACAGCCTTCTTTATGGCATAGCCTTTTCATCAGATACCACCTGCTAGGAGCCATGAAGAAATGATTAAAGCAAAATTTCTCCTTTGCACAGATTCTTTGCAACAGGAAACTCAATACACAGCAAGTTTACCTTTTCAAGACATGTAGCATGTAAAGCTCTGCATAAAAAGCAAAGAGATCAAACCTGATCAATGAATCCAAATGGTGCATTTTGCATGAGAATGGGAGTGACAACTGCCGCCATTTCTGAAAATATCAAAAATAAACCAAGCTCTTAATAACAGAGTTATTAAGCAATGTTTTTCATGCTTGTTCAATAAACCATAAACAATTATTGCACATGCACTTGGAACATTCCTTAAGACACTAACAGTTTACAGGCGGTAGGCAATTAAGGTCACCGTTACACTGTGTGCCCTACATGAATGTGTATGTGTGTGTGTGTGTGTGTGTGTGTATGTGTGTGTGTGTGTGTGTGTGTGTGTGTGTGTGAGTGAGTGAGAGAGAGAGTGTGTGTATGTTTCCCTGATTTTCTGTCATTACACTATTATTTGTATTTGCACTTATAGCTGTTTCAGGGATTGAACAATTTTCTGTTGATATATTATGAAAATGTATATTTTTGCAATTAGCATCATCATTTGTGTAAGATGTTTAATCCTTTCACATGTCAGAAATCTCTTGCATCAGGTTTCCTTGGCTGCCATAATGATTTTTTACTTGCAAGTAAAATTCTCTAAATGTCAACGGGTGCTGTTTACTACAGTATTTCGCCTGCAGATATTTCTGCATATCACAAGCGACTGCAAAACAGGAAAACAAGTTTTCAACAGATTTGCAAAATGTTTCACTGTCAGCTTTCCTCATTATCATACATACTATTACATACAGCATGTATCAAATTGTCACATTACCATATCTGCTGGCTCTCAGAAGTATTATACCTTTTTTTACTGCCATTACACCATGGCATTGGTCTGGACTGAGAAACAGATCAGTAAAACCGTGCAAATCCTACAGAATCTGGGAACCTGGAAACAGTCACCTCCCTGCACACAGATGAACATATATACTGAATCAACCTTGACCTTAGTAACAATCCTCTAGCCTCCCATCACACCCTTCAACTTTTATGAGACCTTTTACTTTCTTCTGTCCAAGGAAAGCCACACACCTGCTACCCCTCAGTAGACATGCATACACACACACACACACACACACACACACACACACACACACATATAGATAATCTCAGACACACACTCTCACCAGCAGCCATGTCTTGCCTGCTGCAGATGATGATTACTTTTTCTACCAGAGGCACAAATACTCCAGAGAGACTATTAGGACATGGACTGTGAAGATGACAGGACTGGAATCTGTCAGGCATTTTCCAAACACATGCATCTGTTTCCAACTTATAAACTATAGAGGCTCCAGGATGTTATGTACTGAAGTGATAGTACTCAAAAAGAGATAACTCCTTATATAATGATGTAGATCATATAGCTCCCATAACCAATCCAATTCATACTGTAAATTGCTTGCAATCGAAAAAACATTAGTAAATGTTTTGAAGCTGTAATTGCTTTGTTAACATAATCAGTGTTTAGAAATCCATAATACACTGGCTTGTGATGCTTGTAATTAGGCTCATTGCTGCTACTAACGCATTCAAAAGATAAATTTGTACTCAAGATAAATTTACTCAGTAAACTCATGTACACACGATTGACAGTAGAATCAAGGACGCTAGAGCACAAGGGAGGTAAAATAAACCCAACAAAGATTCATAGAGAAATGAGTGTAAAAAAAAAAGGAAGTATAAACTCAACAGGGTGAAGTTCCCTTACGGATGCCAATCAGCTCAGGGTGGAGAGGTGGAGGGGGTTAGGGAGTATGTCCTCCCAATGCTACAAAGAATGTTAGCACAAAATCAAGCAAACTCCAGAATGTTCGGAGGAGCTTGCAATAATTCAAAATTACCGCAGATGTTGTAGAATATGTAGAAAATTTAGATCAAGCAATGTCCAGAAATAAGTGCATTTTTATAGCCTACCATTTAATTTTCCAGTTTAACTTTTATTTAACTGTAAATCAAAAAATAATAGTAACATTATTTTTGTTACGCTCCCGCCAGCAGATGGCACTGCGGCTTCGACATGCACGAGCGGCTTTAGAGAACGCGCGTGCACGAGACTGCACTCTTGTATATGGAGATACGTTTAACTAGCTAACTAAGTCTAAGTACATGTAAGTGTTAACCACCTTGATGTTAAGCGGTCATGTTCTCATGTCCTGTTTATGTTTCATGCCTTGAATCTCGCTTCATGTCTAAGACCGTGTATCGCTGCTCATGTTTATTGACCTTGTGTTCGAGCAATAAAGACCTTGATCTGCACCTGCTCCCGCCTCACCTCCCTGTAACGTAACAGAATACTGAGCCACCACACAGAAGCAGCATATCAGGATGAACGCCACCGAGTTTGAGGCGTGGCGTCGATCGTTCTGGGAACAGAGCAAACAGCTAAACGAGGAACTTGCTCAAATCCACCACCTTCTGAAGCTGCTGCAGCAAGCCGGGCCACGCGCCACGTCTCCACCCACGCAAATTCCCCCACCCCCGCTGCCGGAGAGCTATGCCGCGCTACGCGGGCAGTCGAGCTACACGGATTACTGGGGCTTCCCGCCACCGGGGAACAACGCTACGCTATGCAGGCAGCAGAGCTACCCGAGCTACTGGGGCTTCCCGCTGCTGGGGGACTACACTGCGCAATGCAGGCAGCAGAAGGTCACAGCCCCAGAGTCCCAGCCCGAGGTTAACGTGGCGACCTCGAAGCCTCCGCCTGAGGTCAACAGGGCGACCTCAGAGCTCCAGCCAGAGACCTGCGTGGAGGTCTCTGCCACTGGGGAAGCTGTCCCGCTACCCTGTTCTGCTGAGTAAGCTGTTCCACTGCCCTGTTCTGCTGAGGAAGCTGTCTTGCTGCTCTGTTCTGCTGAGAAAGCTGTCCCGCTGCTCTGTTCTGCTGAGAAAGCTGTTTCACTACCGTGTTCTGCTGAGGAAGCTGTCCCGCTGCTCTGTTCTGCTGAGAAAGCTGTTCCGCTGCCCTGTCCTGCTGAGGAAGCTGTCCCGCTGCCCTGTCCTGCTGAGGAAGCTGTCCCGCTGCCCTGTCCTGCTGAGGAAGCTGTCCCGCTGCCCTGTTCTGCTGAGGAAGCTGTCCCGCTGCCCTGTTCTGCTGAGGAAGCTGTCCCGCTGCCCTGTTCTGCTGAGGAAGCTGTCAGACTGCCCTGTTCTGCTGAGGAAGCTGTCCCGCTGCCCTGTTTTGCTGAGGAAGCTGTCCTGCTGCCCTGTTTTGCTGAGGAAGCTGTCCCGCTGCCCTGTTCTGCTGAGGAAGCTGTCAGACTGCCCTGTTCTGCTGAGGAAGCTGTCAGACTGCCCTGTCCTGCTGAGGAAGCTGTCCCGCTGCCCTGTCCTGCTGAGGAGGCTGTCCTGCTGCTCTGTCCTGCTGAGGAAGCTGTCCCGCTGCCCTGTCCTGCTGAGGAAGCTGTCCCGCTGCCCTGTCCTGCTGAGGAGGCTGTCCTGCTGCTCTGTCCTGCTGAGGAAGCTGTCCCGCTGCCCTGTCCAGCCGAGGAAGCTTTCCCGCTGTCCTGCCCAGCCGAGGAAGCTGTCCTGCTGTCCTGCCCCGCTGGGGACGTCCCCCTGAGTTTCAATCCCACTGGGGGTGGTGCTCCGCCTGTCTACAGCCTCACCTCCCTGTAACATAACAATTTTACAATGACAGAAATCACTGCCTATTCCAAATGATTTTTTCCATCTTCAGAACATTGAACAAATATTGTTCATGCTAGGGGAAAAATGTTACTATATTGTTTGCAATTTTATAATGAGTCTTATTGAGCAACTGACAATTTCTTACTTACATATTTCACTGTCCCACCAGTTACAATTGTGACCAAGAATTTTAATTCTTGAAAAAAGTAAAAAGAAAGTTAGTGAAATTACCACTAAGTTTTTTAAACTATTTCTGCGATTAATAAGCGATTATCATCTTTAAGTAATCTTATCTTTTGGCTCAAGAAATTGAAGGGGAGGAGCAGAAGCATAAAACTTGAAGAGTCACATAAGTTCTATCCAGGTCAAGTAATTTGTACATATTTGCAGTCTATTGCAATGGAGGCAAAAGCATTTTATTCAAAGAGAAGCGCTGCTGAGAGGTGATAATAGTTGGGGGAAAGGGGAGATCCACGCATTAACAAGTAACTGGTGAAAAAGTTGCAGGATTCATCCTCTTCAAAAACACAAAGAATTTCTTTGTTGTTGAACCCAATCCTACAGAAGCCCTAAGCGGGCATGTATTATTATTTTTTTTCTTTGACTTTATCCTTCCCGCATCAAGTGTCCCACAACTTGTATACATGGTATAATGTTTTGGTATGAAAAGAGTATCTTAGAGAGGCAGAGTCTCTCAGAAGTAATGATGGGCAGAGGTTCACCAATCTTTTTTGAGACGTGTTGCTCCCATCAAATTGAAAATTACCTAATTTTTCCCTTACAATTGTACATTTCCTCAGTTTAAACATGTGATATGTTTACTACATTCTTTTGTGAATAAATTATGGATTTATGAGTTAGCTGGAAACCCCCACAGATGCCTTTACTTTCAGTAGATTGAAAGTTTGAAATTATGGCCCTGTGCCATGTATGGCGTTTATTCATGTCAAAAAATCAGGTTGCTGGTGCTGCATCCTTATGGAGGTCTGCAAATAGAGTCTCTTGATTTTCTGTCAGTCTCTTGCTTTTGTAAACTTTTCGTGCAGTTTCAATTGAAATATCTTGTGGGTAGTTCAGTGGAATGGCCTCCACACTTTGGGTTTGTGTGGGCCTAGGGTTATGGGCCATTTGCACCTGTACTTGGGGTTGAGTGTGGATAATTCTTGCTATTGTTTTGGCCAAGTTGTTTTCACACCTTCCTTTTCACACCTCCAACATATAGGTCAGCTTGTCAGGTAGAGCTGAACCCTCACAGAGCAACTGTTCAGTGGGGATAAAGACATACTGGTGGAAAGTAAAAGTAATAATAATTACTTGAGTAAGAGTAATAACATATACGAAGAGAAGACTACTAGTTACTTCAGATCTGAATCTGATTAAAAGAAAGGAAAATCCTGAATTTCACACTCTGTGTGTGTGTGTATGTGTGTGTTTTAATAAATGCATTTTAATAAATTTTAATAAATTTTCACACTGATATCATGGAAATGTGATTAAAACTATTTCATTGCACATGTTTCTGTTCCACGGGTTTCATCCAAAAGCTAGTTGTTGGTTAGGTTCATTAGTCAAACCTTAGATGTTTACTATTCCTTATATGTCAGTTTGAGCATCTGAATCATACTGAAACATTTAATTCTTCCAATTTATTCATCCTGGTCAGAGTTGCAGGAGCCAGTTAAAGTTTAACTAGCTTTCCCTATGGGTTAATTTACTAAGCAACGTTTACCTAATTTACTAACATATAGAAGTCTTTAAGCAAAGAAATATGAATGTTACGTTACCGGGAGTGGAGACAAATGTGGGCAGAGCAGCAACCGGAAGACGAGGATCACAGCAAGGTGCGGAGTCCAAAATAATACAAAGGGGTAATCCAGAGAATCGTAATCCGAAAAACAAGAAGAAAGTCCGTGAGCCAGGAAAATCCAATATGTAGATAAAGGCTTGGTATTACGACAGCGTTAAGGGTACTGAGCATTTACTTCGCAACGTGCTGTCGCTAACAAGGGCTTATATAACCTTGGGTGTAACACATGCGTCCGCACTCAGTACTCCGGCGAACTCGAGCGTTGGTTGGTTGCCTTCTCTGATATCTTGAGAAATACCCATAGTGGCCACCTAGAAATATTTCAATATTCATTTTCAATGAGCCTGAGCCCATGATAGCCCCAGATTCATGTTCTTGGTTGATGAGAGTGGAACCCAATGTGGTCTTCTGCTGTTGTAGCCCATCCACCTCAAAGTTCAATGTTTTGTGCATGCTGAGATGCTTTTCTGCTCACCACATTGGTAAAGAGTGATTATTTGAGTTACTATAGACTTCCAGGCAGCTCAAACCAATCTGGCCATTTTCCTCTGGCCTTTCTTATCAACAAGGCGTTTCCACCCACAGAACTGTCACTCAATGCTTTTTGGTTTTCACATCATTCTGTGTAAAATCTGTTGTGTGTGAAAATACCAGGAGATCAGCAGTTTCTGAAATACTCAATCTAGCCTTTCTGGTACCAACAACCCTGTCATGGATAAAGTAACACAGATCACACTTTTTCTTCATTCTCATGTTTGATGTGAACATGAACTGAAGCTCTTGACTTATATCTGCATGATTTTTTTTTTCATTGTGCTGCTGCCACATGATTGGCTGATTACATAACTGCATGAATGTGCAGGTGTACACCTAATAAAGTGGAGGGTGAATGTATATCCCAATGATTTACACTTTTTATACACTGTGCATTTCAAGCTACTGCACATTCTTCCTCAGATGTTAAAACTCACTGGTTCAATAAGACATTTTGAATAGTTCAAGTAAGGTAAATGTTTGCCTAAAATATAATGCTAATTTTGAGTGTTGAATTACAAGCAAAATGGTAGTGCAATATTTCCTGAGCAAAAAATATCTTTGTTGATCAAGTGCATTATAAATAGCTCAGTGGCCAGTAAATTAAAATACATGCCATTGAAAGTCTGTATAGAATCCTTAAGTAGCTCTTGTAAACTGGTGACAGAAGCAGATGATACTTGAATGATTCCAGGTCGAGACAGTGAAGTTTGGCTTCAAACTTGACTCACAGCTCTCAGTCCTGGGTGCCATCTGGTGAGCTCAAGAGGCCCGACACAAAGTGGGTTTAAAGTTTATTTTCTGAAGATGACTTTGTCTTGTATAGCTGAATACATGTATATGTATGTTTTCCATGCCTAAATTGTCAGAGAGTGACTTTGGGCTCATTGCTCCAGAGGCATAAGAACTGAAAGCATTAAGTTGGATTCAGCTTCCTTACTTCCTCTCTGCCTCTCCCCTTTCACAATAAGTCATCCTGTATATTATTACTCACTTTGGTCACTTTGGGGGCCCTGAGATAACATCTAAGAAAGCAGATAAGACAGATCAGGGACAGATCAGAGAAGAATGAAATGGAGAAAGACAGAGAAAAGGAAAATGAGACAACTTTCTTAACATATGGTAGGAGAAAAGCTCAACCTGACTAGGGGGAAAAAATGGAAAAAAAAAAAAAACAACATTGTAGCCCTCATCCATATGTCCAAATTTTCTGGCTCCCTATGACAACTCTAAATGTGTAACAAGTTTCACTCTCAGGATGTAGACTGTGTATCTCCCCGGCCTGTCATGTTGTTTCAAGCTGCACGCTTTTGTGTGAGAGATCGGGAGCAGAGGCTTGTCTCTGATGGTCACGGTCGAAGTAAGTGTGTGTAGTGTGACAGGATTAAACACATACCATCATAGTGTCCTGAATGCAGGAGTCACACAGTCTGACATAACCACCAATCAGGTGCACTAGAGCTCATCTCCTACTAGAACTACCGATGACAAATCACAAATATATGTCAGTGTCTGATAGAGGGATGGAGGGATGTTAACTGTGAGTGAGTGTGAAGTCATATCTATAGCTGTTCCCTCATCTGAGGATAGCACACAGTATTATACTGAGCCATACTATTAAACGTTTCTCCTTCTTAAATGTTTAAGCATCTGGGGCTACTGTGGGCAATTACAACAATTTTCTCAACAGAGGTCAAACTGGAATCCAAAACACACCTTCTTTGAAAATAAAAAACTAAAATTTTTAAAGTGCCCTCCAAAGCTAAATGTATCTCTGCATGTAGATTAGCTGCAGAAGAGCACAGAGCAGAATAGAACAGGGCTAGTTTTTTTCAAGTTGAATGCTACTATGTACTCTAAATCATTCTGTCCATCAAATGTTACTAAATTCCAATGGTTATCAGAATTCAACCAGGATGTCATGAAACATGCACCAGCCTAGCTACAAGTAATATCCTAAACCTAAAATGCTTTTTTTTTTTTTTAATTAGCATATCCAGAATTAAAGAGTGTTTTAAACAGTGTGTGTGTGTGTGTGTGGGGGGGGGGGGGGGGTTACATTGTCAGGTCCTGAAAGGTAGTCCATAGAGTGCTTTTTATAAAAGCTATGTGTTTCTTTCGTTTTTTTCTAACTGAAAGAGTATAACCATTTACTTGTTAAGGTGATGAGGGTTTGGTTTATGATTAGTTGTAAAATCCTTATTACATATACTAGGTACAGTTGACAGAAGTTTACACAGCCCTGTAAAAATGGCAGGTTTTTGTTAAAAAAAAAAATTAATCCAAGATAAATGTTAGATCATTTTCCACCTTTAATGTGATACAGTTAGCAATGAAATTTAAGTAAAAAACAAACAGAAAAATTTTAGGAATAAAAAAGAAAAAGTATAAAAAATGCCCAGTGCACATGCGCCTTTTATGATGGGGTATGTAATTGTGCTCAGAAATAAACAATTATGTTCAAACTCTTGTTCAAAAGTAATTATTATACACCTGTCATCAAGGAAGTGATTTTGATTGACTCCAAATAAAGATAAGCTGTTTCTAAAGGACTTTCTTGGATTTCATCTGATTGCTGAAGCCATGGTCCACAAAGAGCTAACAAAGCTTGTACTTGATCTTATGAAACAGTTGAAGATTAAGAAAAAAATCACCTTCCAGCATGATAATGACCAAACATACAAATTTAAGTCAGCAAAGGAATGGCTTCAGGAAAAGAAGATCAATGTTTTGTAATGGCAGTTAAGTAAGTAATTAAGTAAGTAAGTAAAATTTATTTATATAGCACGTTTCACACAGCAAAGCTGACCAAAATGCTGCACAGAGTAAGGAAAGTAACATAGAAACAGAATTAGACCAAATAAAAACAGACAATGGACAACAGAAAAAAAATGATTAAAAATTTGTTTAAACAATTAAAAATTTGATCATAAAGCCTGGCAGAAGAGATAAGTTTTAAGCCTATTTTAAAAAGTGGTAATAGAAGGTGCAAGGCGGATGTCCAGTGGCAGTTGATTCCATAGACGGGGGCAGCAACAGCAAAAGCTCTATCCCTGGTTTGTTTTTAACCAGGAACGAGGGACATGCAAAAGAAGCCTATCAGAAGATCTTAGACATCTGTTTGATGAATGTGGTTTAAGAAGATCCTCGAGATAGGAAGGAGCTTGATTATTAAGAGTTTTAAAACAAACATCAGAATCTTAAACTGAATCCTAAAACGGACTGGGAGCCAGTGAAGCGATGCTAAAATTGGGGTGACACGATCAAACTTCTTTGCCCTGGTCAACAGCCTTGCAGCTGCATTCTGAACCATCTGAAGACGAGCCAGAGATGACTGAGGAAGACCCAAGTATAATGAATTACAGTAATCTAAGCGAGAATTAATTAAAGCATGAATAACCTTCTCCAAATCCTGGAAAGACAAAAATGTTTTGAGTTTCGAAATAATCCGTAGTTGATAAAAACTAGTCTTAACGACCGAATTAATCTGCTTGGTTATGCATAATTCTGAGTCCAGAATGAAGCCAAGGTTCCGAACCTGGGAAGAAATTGAGGGAAAGTGATTATGGAGCTTGTTAATGAGACCATCTCTCAATCTCAGGGGGCCAAAAACAATTATTTCAGTTTTGTCTTCATTAAGTCGGAGGAAATTATTTGTCAACCATTTTTTAATGTCATCCAGACAGTCCAGCAATGGCTGAATGGAGTCACCAGCTTTCAAAGGAATGTACAACTGGGTATCATCAGCATATAAATGAAAAGAGACATTGTGAGCCCTAATAATATTCCCCAACGGCCGCACATATAAATTAAAAAGAAGTGGGCCCAGAATGGAGCCTTGAGGAACACCACCAATAATAGGACTAGAAGAAGAGCAGAAATTACCCAACGCTACCGAGAAAGACCTGTCCTTAAGATATGAGCTGAGCCATTGTAGGGCGGTCCCCTTGATACCAAACAGATCCTCTAAGCGCCAGAGAAGTATGTTATGGTCTACAGTATCAAAGGCAGCTGTAAGATCTAATAGCATCAACACAGTATTTTTTCCAGCATCCACTGTGAGTAAAATGTCATTGGACACTTTTAACAAAGCAGACTCCGTGCTATGAAAAGTAGTGAAACCAGATTGTAAAGGTTCAAATAACATAGCTGAGTTTAAAAACTGGAGCAATTGAGATTGTACTACTTTCTCTAGCAGCTTTGACAGAAACGGTAGCTTAGAGACAGGCCGATAATTATTAAGGCAACCTTCATCCAAACCCTGTTTCTTAAGCAAAGGTTGGACAATAGCATGCTTAAAACAATTTGGGACCACCCCTGCATCCAAAGAAGAATTTATCAACACTTGGATACTGGGGCCAATTTCAGAAAAGGTTGCTTTCATAAGCACAGCGGGAACAACATCAAGTGGCGTGGATGATATTTTCATCTGGTTAACCAGATCACACAGTTCCTTTAGAGAAACGTGTTCAAATTGATCAAATGAAACCGGTAAAGCCAGTGAATTCAGGGACAGGTCTGATAAATGCAAAGTGAAGGAAGAATGAATGGTAATTACTTTATCAGCAAAAAACTTTAAAAACTTCTCACAAAGTTCAGCCGAAGGTTCCCCATGGAATTGGCAACTCGGATTAATAATTGAATTTATCGTGGTGAATAAGATCTTTGGTCTATGACAGTGTGCAGCAATTAAGTCAGAGAAACACCTAGACCTTGCTGACTTTGCTGCACTCTGAAACTTAAACAAACAATCTTTATAGATCTGGAAGGACACAGTTAACTGATCATGCTTCCATCTCCGCTCAGCTCTACGACAAGCCTGTCTGAGAGAACGAGTATTATCGTCCAGCCAGTAATAAGATTTACGATTTGGTTGTTTCAGTTTAAAAGGGGCAATGGAGTCTAAAATATTGGAGCAAAATGAGTATAATAAGGCAATCAAATCATCAGGGCCAGAAGAAGACTTTGCAGCACTCAAGATAGATGTTTCAACAGCATTAGCTAGAAAACTTTCACTAAACTGAGAGGCAGTGAGTGAATTAATACAACGAGAATAATATCCTGAAGGCCTAGTCATAACGGCAGAGTTGGCAGTAGGGACCTTAAAAACAATGGCCTTGTGATCAGTGAAGGAAGCATCTTCAATATTAACATTATCAACAGCGGTTCCATATGACAATATAAGGTCTAGTGTATGTAAGGACATGAGTTGCCTGATTTATGTGTTGAATAAAACCAAAGGAATCTGAGATATTACAAAATTCAGTAACCAAGGGTCGACCAGGGCAGCAGACATGCACATTAAAATCACCCAATAATAACAAACGATCGTACAACGGAACAATAGAAGTTAAAAAATCACAAAAATCACTTTAAAAGGCATTGTCCGGGTTAGGTGGCCTATAGATCAAAGCACAGAATAGCGTGGAAGAGGTCGACTCTAACACAACACACTGCACCTCAAACGACGAGTAAATCCCAACAGAAACTACAACAGTTAAGGGGTGTACACGCTTCAGTAAACAGATTATTTTAAGTTTTTTGTTTTATTTTTCCCCCATTGGTTGTGTTTTCTTTTTCTGTTTGTTTTTCCCTTGAATTTTGTTGGTTGTTACTCAGTTGCTATGTCACATTAAAAGTGGAAAAAGATCTGACATGATTTATCTTGGTTAATTTTTTTTCATTTCAAAATCCACTGTATATACACCAATCAGCCATAACATTAAACCCACCTGCATAATACAGTGTATGTCCCCCTTGTGCTGCTAAAACAGCTCTGACCAGTCGAGGCATGGACTCCACAAGACCTCTGAAGGTGTGCTGTGGTCTCTGGCACCAAGCCGACAGCAACAGATCCTTTAAATCCTGCAAGTTGCGAGGTGGGGCCTCCATGGATCGGACTTGTTTGTCCAGCACATCCCACAGATGCTCAATCAGATTGAGATCAGGGAAATTTGGAGGCCAAGTCAACACTTTGAACTCTTTTTCCTCAAACCATTCCTGAACAATTTTTGCAGTGTGGCAGGGCGCATTATCCTGCTGAAAGAGGAAACTGCCATTAGGGAATACTGTTGCCATGAAGAGGTGTACTTGGCCTGCAACAATGTTTTGTAGGTGGTAAGTGGTACGTGTCAAAGTAACATCCACATGAATGCCAGGACCCAAGGTTTCCCAGAACATTGCCCAGAGCATCACACTGCCTCTGCTGGCTTACCTTCTTCCCATAGTGTATCCTGTTTCCATCTCTTCCCCAGGTAAGTGACGCACACGCACCCGGCCATCCACATGATGTAAAAGAAAATGCGATTCCTCAGACCAGGCCACCTTCTTCCATTGATCAATGGTCCAGTTCTGATGCTCACATGCCTATTGTACGTGCTTTCGGCAGTGGATTGTGGCATTTGTACTCTGGGCAGTCTGTGACTACACAACCCCATGTGCAGCAAGCTGTGATGCACTGTGTGTTCTGACACCTTTCTATCATAACCAGCATGATTTTTTTCAGCAATTTGTGCTACAGTAGCTTTGTGGGATCGGACCAGATGGGCTAGCCTTCACTCCCTATGCGCATAAGTGAGTCTTGGGCACCCATGACCATGTTGCTGGTTCACCGGTTGTCCTTCTTTGGTGCACTTTTGGTAGGTACTAACCACTGCATACCGGGAACACCCCACAAGACCTGCTGTTTTGGAGATGCTCTGCCCCAGTCATCTTGCCATCACAATTTGGCCCTTGTCAAAGTCGCTGAGATCCTTATACTTGACCATTTTTCCTGCATCATCAACTTCAGGAACTGACTGTTCACTTGTTGCCTAATATATCCCACCCCTTGACAGGTGCCATTGTAACAAGATAATCAATGTTATTCACTTCACCTGTCAGTGGATTAAATGTTATGGCTGATCGGTTCAATATACCGTATATGCTACATACAAAGGTTAACTATAGAAAGGTTACAAAACAAATGTGTGATGTGTGTTTGTTTATGTGTATGACACCTTGCAGCATAAGCAGAGACATAGACTGCTAAGTGTGTGCTCCTTTGTCCTTGTAAGTATGAGAGAGTGTTGTTGTGAGGGAAAGTGAGAAGTAGGGGTAGTGTATACACAAGGAAATCCTACTCCCTTGGAGCTAATTACAGGTCG
Source organism: Ictalurus furcatus (assembly GCF_023375685.1). Classification (NCBI taxonomy): domain Eukaryota; kingdom Metazoa; phylum Chordata; class Actinopteri; order Siluriformes; family Ictaluridae; genus Ictalurus; species Ictalurus furcatus. The sequence continues at coordinate 18,072,100 of NC_071257.1, read as the reverse complement.
ACTGGAAGCTCAGGCACTTCAAAACAAATAGAGACTGACAGCCAGAGCATGACTGTGCTTGCAACAGGATTGTACAAGCTTTTAAACTCTCTGATGACTGGAATAACCCAATATTCTCTTTTAAGTTGAACCATTCTGGCTGGCTGCTCACTAATGACGAACGACAGAAAATCTCTACAGAACCACGGCATACAATGTGCAGGAACATAAAGAGAGATGAAAGGGTAACCTACTCTAAAACTGAAAATGAATCAACACAACATCAAATTCAGCTATGATGATGATTGTGTGGGTAAAAAAGAAACAATGGTGGCCCTGAAGCATATCAAGAAACAGAAGATGACACAGAACAGGACATAGATTCTTGATGGAAACAAATAATAATTATATATAATAAAGAATATTAATAAAGAAAAATAATAAGATTATAAAGAATAATTTAATAAGGAATGTAAAAAATAGGTAGGAAAGGACAGAAATAAGGACAAAGGAACAAAGGTAATCTATTACATAACGATATTATGCAACCCTGCTAAGTTCCACAGAAGAAGAAGAAAAAAAAACAGGCTTTAACTATTAGGTTAGATACACCTCATTCCCCCAGTGTTAACAGATGATTAATCAGAAAGCACTGTGCTTAGGTGTTTTTCTCCCAGCTTATTCCCTGGAAGAAATCTGGTCACTACTGTTGGTGTATTTTGGGATGACGTGGAAGAAAATCAGCCTGCAGAGACAATGAATGATGCTCTAATACACAGCAGAGTAGCTGTGTACTGCTGCATACTGAACATTTGCAAGTCAGCAATTTTCCACAAAAAACACCTCACAATCTACCTTCTAATATACACATACACACACAAACATACCTTGTATCATTTTTTAACTAAGATTTCCCTCTTCATCTTAGCTGACCTTTCTAATTTGCAACATTGTTGACTCATTCATATCCTCTCATTCTAACACACACAAACTGATCTGATGAGAGATTCATCATGATGCTCTCATAGTTATAAAAACAAAGGCACACAGTACACCCAATAAACAGCGCATATTTCAGGTAGTGCTTGTAATATCAAAATAGTGTAAAATGTTTTAGCCCATTATACCGCAACACATATGCTCATATATGCAATACATACATACATACATACATACATACAGTACATACATACAAATTGTACATATAGTACAGTGAGGTCCAAAAGTTTGAGACCACAATGAAAATCTGGGATTTTTTAAAAATACAAAACTGGAAATAATCAAAGATTTTGAATTTTTTAAATTCTAAAACAAAACAAAAAAGGAAATGTCCAGCACCTTGACTATTCGATATTCAAGAATGTGCCACGTGTATGTGAAATTGTGTGATGTAAAAAATTCTCAAAATATGATGTGAATGTCATATGTAACAGTATAGGTGTTTGTGCACATTAGTTATTATAGTATATTCGGGAAGAAAAGCTTTTCACAGGCTTTTTGGATGCTGTCGCATTTAGAGGTGTTAATGTGTGCTGAGTATTTTATATGAAACCACATTTACTGCAATAATGATCTGTAAGGAGAAAAAAGCATTCTGATTGTTCTTAAGATTATATATAAGATCATTATATATATGTCAAATCTGACCAGAATAAAGGGTTTGTTGAACTAAATGTGTATTGGTGACACAATTTAAGTGTATCCCTATTCTAATGAGGACAGTGTTGTGCTTTTAATTGCAGTTTAGTTATGGAAGTGAAACAATTAGAATAAAGAAAGCTGTTAAAACTATCTGTTCATAGATTATCAGAAATTCGGAGACAAAATCCAAGCTATAGGCTTTCAGTTAGTGGGTGTGGTACAGTGTACCTAGGCTAGTCTGACTGAGTGAATATTTCTCATATGATTTAAAGCAGTGGTGTCTGATAGCAAACATCTTTGTTTGTTGATTTTCTCATAGATACCAAGCATCAGGACTCAATGTTAATAAAAAGATAACTAAATCTGGCCCAGATTTGAGAGTAACTTTAATGCCAACATGAAATATAGATTAAATTTCAACTGAGTTAGTTGTGCTCAAAAGGGCAGTAACATTAGCTATATAAAACAAGCTGATTCACAGCCTAAATATGCTAATTATGTGTCTGGAGAAAGATCGTGTCTGATACACAGTAATTTGCCATTCAGACTAGTTGGGGGGGGGGGCACTCTGAATGCACCGATGTTCCAGTTATTTAAAAGTAGTGTCCTTTATCATACAACTGATAAAAAGCTTCACACAATTTCCATCAGACCACTTGGAAAAAGTGATTCCATGCAGCATACATTTTAACTGTATACTTAATTTCTCATCTCTCTCTGTGAATGTGCATAGAACAATTTAGTGCTAATGCAAGCCCATACACAGCATCGAAGGTGAGGAAAACAGAACGCATTAATGTGTCTGAATAGAATATCATGTTTACTGATGTCCACCCTCTGTGGTCTTTGGGCCGAATTAGTGCATGCAGGGTTTTCCCTTCACTCTTAAAACAGATGTGTTCAAAATAACACATCATGTGTTCATTTTTAAAACACCTGCGTGTCTAGTTAAGAACAGCACATTTTGTGTTGCTTTCAACACAGTGTGTTAGTACATTTAACACGTGTGTTTTTTTTATAACATCTTTGTGTGGAAATATTTAACACATTTTGTGTTCATTTTTAACAAACCTTTAACACACCTCTGTGTCTAGTTAAGGACAACACATTTTATGTTGCTTTCAACACAATCAGTGTGTTAGTACATTTAACACATGTTGTGTGTTAGTACATTTAACACATTTTAATTTGACATTACTGAGCTCGATAAGTTCTGTTAGCCACTGACTGTCTGCACCTGTTAAACAGTATTAACCTTCACCGAAATACATGAAGAAACATGTCCCTAACCCATCCTGCTAATGCTAATTACTACAGATCGCCTTTTCAAAAACACTTGCTAAATGTCGTTAACATTAACCCACTCTCTGTATTACATCATGGTGAATAGCTGTAATGTTAGGTTATCGTTAACTTTACAAAAGGTAATGGGAATATCTAACATTACTGCAACTTTGTGGTAAAGTAATGTTAACAGCTCAGGTGAGTGTCTACATTAGCATCACTCATCCCTATTGTAATTGGTGACAGCATCCAGCTAGCTAACCCTAACTCGGGGCCTCAGATAAGATGCAGACTCACATAAAATAACCTCAGTTTATATTTCATAGCCAACATAAACACATGACACTGGTAGTATAACGCCAACACTGAGGAAGCAGTACATGATATTCACTTTTGAAGCTGTCACGATAGGTAAAGTTAATTATCCCTTGCTGAGTTACTGCTGTACAATGAATACATTTTTGAGAGCTCCCTGCCTTGCCAGGCATTTTCAGCAGCAATAACACTAAATAGTGTTGAACGCTAACTTACCTGTGTTCATTTGGTTTTCTCGCCTCAGGACTCTGACTCCACTGTCACAATCAAAAGCTCAAAACAACAAACATTCACTTTGAGGCGAGTTCAGAGTTGGATGCTAACATCGGCACCGCAGTCTGCAGTGTGATTGGACAATAATTTAACACATGTTTTGTTGGTCACTCGTGAAATATTTTTCTATTTTTAACACATTTATTGGATAATTTAACACAACCTGTTGAAACAGTAATAACACAAAAAGTGTGTAGGATATTAACACATCCTTTCTGAGAGTGTAGGTTTTCAGAAGGCTTATGTGCTGTCTATGTTCTGGGGGGTGGTGGGGGTTGGGGATTTTGAAATTATTCGAAGGAACTTTTAAGTTATTTTAAGCTTTTTTCACATTGTTTTTGACCATTATTTATGGAGCCCCGCACATGACATGCAGGTAAAAAACAATATACTGTGGTCACAAATGAAGAATTCGTTCCCAAGACTTACAGTATTAACATGTGATCACTTCTATTCATTCGTTCCCTCAATTTAGGTAAATTGTGGCCACATTGTATTAACGCTTTCCTTCATTTTAGGTAAATTGTGGCTACGTTGTGCCAATTTGTGCCTGCAATCTTTTAATGAATCCATAGTTTTTTTACTGTGTAGTAATAAAAGACATCTATAGCTGCTGTTACGGAAGGAGATCATTTGACTGAGTTTTATTTTGAGTTGGGTATGAGTCATAGAGTCATTCTCAAAAGCCTTGCATTGTATGGAATCGTTTCAAGTGAGAGACACCTACATCGCATATTGAGAGGAAGGGGGCTTTAACGGAGACAATATGGTGACTTAGGGGCTCAAGTGTCAGCTCTGGTGAGTCTGGGAGCCGGTGTCAAGCAAAGAGAGAATGATCCTTACTTCTTTTCTGATACGAATACCTTGTAGGAAACACTTTGTACACATCCGCCGATATCCATGTCCATATGAGTTAACACCCAGAGTGTTCATTTGTTTACATATAAAGCCTGTACGGTGTAAATTCAATATTCTGGGTATTAAATCAATACTGGGGATTTTGCTGTGTAATTATCCTTACCATATTTATGAAAGAAAGCTGGCAACACTTATTGTACTTATAGTCAAAAGTCTATTCATTTCACCAAATAACAAGTTTGAAATATAATCAAAATATATGTGGATTACCTAAAGTTGTACACCTAGGAAGAATAAACATGTTGAAATACATATGTAATTATTTTGAAAATGCAACCAAAGGACATAAAAAGTCAGATAGAGAATTCTTTTGATTTATTTCAACATTTATTTATTTTTTGAAGTGTCCAGCACCTGTTTTACATAATAATCCTATGGAGTAGACCCTGAGCTTCTTTTATGTGTATATATATATATATATATATATATATATATATATATATATATATATATATACACACACACACACACACACATATATATATATATATATACACACATATATATATATACACATATATACATACATTACCATACCAGTCAAAAGTTTAGACACTCATTCTTTATTATTTTATTTTTTCCCCCCACATTTTCAAAGCATCTTCAAAGTAGACACCCTTTTGCCTAGAATTTCCAGAAATGTATTCTTGGCATTTTCTCAACCAATTTCTTGAGGAGATGCTTTTTAAACAGTATTAAAGGAGTTCCCACCTACACTGAACACTTATTAGCTGCTTTTCAGAATATTTTGCTCCAAGTCATCCATTTAAATTTTTATTTTTTTTGTAAATAAAATGTTAGTTTTCTAATGAAAGAAATGAATATGTTGGCAGAATTATATTTTTTTCTACAACACCGATTTCAAACATTTAATCATATACATTCAGATCAAAAGGTTTTTAAGATCATGAGAAACATTTCAGTCATGCTTAAATTGTCACCATGAAACATTGAGTTCAACAAATCCTTTATTCTAGCCAGATTTTACATTTTATATTTTATAACCATATATATATATATATATATATATATATATATATATATATATATATATATATATATATATATATATAAAATTGAAGGCTGTGGAAAAATGGTCTTTATTGTCTTTATAAGTATTCACAAAAATACTCTGCTCTCATGGATATCAAACAATTGAAAACAAAACACAGGTTTATCAAAACAAATATATTTGTTAAATATAGGTGTGCCACAATTATTGGCACCCTTTTATTCGATACTTTGTGCTACTTCCCTTTGCCAAGATAACAGTGCTGCTGAGTCTTCTCCTATTTTTACTGATGAGGTTGGAGAGTATATTTCAAGGGATCTGAGACCATTCCTCCATACAGAATCTCTCCAGATCCTTCAAATTTCAAGGTCCATGCTGGTGGACCCTACTCTTAAGTTCACACCACAGGTTTTCTATGGGTTTCAAGTCAGGGGACTTGTCCATAAAAAAAAAATATATATATATAGTTTTCTAATATAAGAAATGAATATGCTGGCACAATTATATTTTTTATCTACAACTCAAATACCAAAAGATCGAAAGGTTTTTAAGATCATGAGAAACATTTCAGTCAAGTGTCTCCAAACGTTTGACTGGTAGTGTGTGTGTATATATGTGTATATATATGAAATATATGAAAAAATGCTTTGACCTTTTTCATCAGAAAAAGCTGTTTAGTTACCAAGCCATGTTAGATACTAATGTTAGTTCAGTTGAGGTTTCTTTATGTAACGTCAACTTGCTTATCCAGGTCGATGGTTGTAACTACCAACCCGAGTTGACGATACAGAGAAATATCCAATCAGCTGTTTGATTAGCTTAGAGATGAGCATCTGTCACACGAATCACACAAACATTCGTCCAAGCACTGACTGTTGATTGGCAGGTCATTCCTGTTGCCAGCTTACCTTTCCGTTTGAGATAAAGCCACCTATTAATTTTATGTTTTGTTTTTGTCAGCACATAGAATTCTCACTATTGTTTTCACATTCATTCTGTTATGTCACCTAAATGCCTTTTTACGTTCATTCAGCTTGAGGCGGCTCTGCAAAAACACATAGGTGCTGCGCCTAAGCCTTTAGGGAAAACCCTGGAATGTGTGACATGTGAAGATGGAGTACACAAACCCTCTATCTCTTACTGTTAATAGACATACTGTAGGCTTCTCAACAGTTACATTTAATTATCCACCCCTAAACTCTGCTCTATGGAGTGGAGAACTGCTTGACTGATTGAAAGAGTGCCACTGGAACCATTTATGCATTTACTACAGTATATCATGAAGATTGAATAGTATGTAATAGAGGAGCTAAACAAATGTATATACTGTAGATATCAGATCTGCATATCTACCATGGTGTATAGATGTTTGTGTGGGGTTTGGGGCAATTTTTCTTAACAAAAATCAATTTAACCAGTTAGTAAGCAACAACATTGTTACTGACTGTGGTTTCTTAACACTGCAATAACATTGCAATATTTCCTTCAGCCCTCCTGCTGGCAATAGACTCTACTTTATCAACAAACCTCTTAACAGAGTGCTGTCATGTATAAAGAAACTCTGGACTCCAGTTCCCATCAGCCACTGCACTGCACTAGCTGTCACATGACCACCTGCACCTGATTCACGTTTTGTTAATGAGCACTCGTGTGTATATATAGTCATTGTCTGCACTGTTTGCTTGTCTTCATTGTCCTAGACTCTTGTTGTTTATGTCTCGGTGTTTTGTTTCATGCCATAGTGTTATACCAAGTTGTCTTAGTGTCTTTGTTTCATAGTACGTTTGTTTAAATAAATGTCATTATCTGCACTTGCTTCTGCCTCAACCTCGATACGTGACAGAAAGAAAGACCATTATCAGAAGCAGCAGATCACCAAGATGGACGCCTGGTTTGCAGCATATGAGGAGTGGTACAGAGGACTATTGGAGCAGGGAAGAAGGACAGATGAACTACTCGCTCAGAATGACCACATGCTCGGGCTACTGTGGCGGGACAGTCCATGCACCAGGTCACCACCGGCAGTGTTCACAAAGGACTACGCCATGCCACACCGACAGGAGGGGAAGTCTGTGGTCGGGGGTGAGACCAACTCCCACCCTCTCTCCCCTATTATGGCTCTCGCTCAGCCTTCATGTTCAGTGGGGGACATCACTCTGCCTCCACGTTCCGTGAGAGACGTCGCTCCATCTCCTACCGGACTCAAGGATTCTCCACTGTTCAGCTACCTCAAAGTCGTTCAGCCTCCCTGCTCAGCTGTGGATGTCGCTCAGCCTTCCTGTTCAGCTGAGGTCGTCGCTCAGCCTCCCTGTTCGACTGTGGACGTCGCTCAGCCTCCCTGTTCGGCTGTGGACGTCGCTCAGCCTCCCTGTTCGGCTGTGGACGTCGCTCAGCCTCCCTGTTCGGCTGTGGACGTCGCTCAGCCTCCCTGTTCGGCTGTGGACGTCGCTCAGCCTCCCTGTTCAGTTGAGGTCGTCGCTCAGCCTCCTTGTTCGGCTGTGGACATCGCTCTGCCTCCCTGCTCGGCTGAGGTCGTCGCTCTGCCTCCCTGCTCGGCTGAGGTCGTCGCTCTGCCTCCCTGCTCGGCTGAGGTCGTCGCTCTGCCTCCCTGCTCGGTCGAGGACGTCGCTCCGCTGTCCAGCTCGGCCGAGGACGTCGCTCCGCTTCCCTGCACTGACGAGGACGTCGCCCCGCTTTCAAGCTCTGGCGAAGACGTCGCCCCGCTTTCATGCTCTGCCGAGGACGTCGCCCCGCTTTCATGCTCTGCCGAGGAAGTATCTCTGCCTCCCTGTGCCATTGTGGAAGCCGCTCGGCCTCCTGGTTTTGCTGGGGACATTTTGCCCAGGGGGCCAGGACCACCAGATGGAGGACGTATAATTTTGGGCGCCCCAGGAGTAGCGCCCTTGGGGGAGGGTTCTGTCATGTATCAAGAAACTCTGGACTCCAGTTCCCATCAGCCACTGCACTGCACTAGCTGTCACATGACCACCTGCACCTGATTCACGTTTGTTAATGAGCACTCGTGTGTGTGTGTGTATATATAGTCATTGTCTGCACTGTTTGCTTGTCTTTCGTTGTCCTAGACTCTTGTCATTTATGTCTCGGTGTTTTGTTTCATGCCACAGTGTTATACCAAGTTCTCTTAGTGTCTTTGTTTCATAGTACGTTTGTTTAAATAAATGTCATTATCTGCACTTGCTTCTGCCTCAACCTCGATACGTGACAAGTGCAAAGAGGGAAAACTAGTCTTAATATAACTTAAAACCTTATCAATGAATAGAAATGTTTGATTTACGTGAACATAGCCTTCAAACAAATAAGATGTACTAGAGAGCTCTATAATAGGCCTGTAAGAAGAGCTTTCATTGTAGCCCTCTATTACAATCATTTCTCACTCAAAGTGAGAATCACATACTGAGGATTTTATATCTCAGGAAAGATGAACACTACAAGACAATGAGGAGCACACACAACATTTTGCATACATCTAGAATTTACAGGAACTGCTTGATCACTTGTTTTATGGCTCTTAGTGCTACAAGTTTACTACATTGAATACATAATGCAGTTTCTGAATAAAACTTTCCTGCATACTGTACTGTATGTCAAACAAATATGAATTTTTACATAGTTTAAACATGTTTTCAGAGCATGTGGATTTTTCTTTGATTAATTTTTTGTGTGGTAAATGTATGGGCTTCTGCAGGCAATCACGTCAATCCTTGCACTCACTGCAGTATACAGTATCTAAATCCATCTCATAATTTGGTAAGCATTGATCTTCATTATTATTATTAACTCTCTCTCTCTCTCTCTCTCTCTGTTCATTTGTCTGGGAGGTCCATGAATACTTACTTCACTATGCCTTGGCCAAAGTTTTTCATATTGAGAGAATTCTTTACTGGCAGAACATGGTACTTTCTAGAAAAGAACTAAATGCCAGGGATTGCCTCAAAATATACCACTTTCCAAACTGTCATTTGACTACAGTATACAATTTCAGCTTTGAGATTAACATGGAAAGCACAACTTTTCTAAAAAAATGTCATATTTTTGGCACAGGGACCAGCACATTAGTTTGAAGAGCTTAGGGACTATTATACCTCATCCCATTGTTGATTTAAAAGATCTAACCTGAAATAAGCCTATGGCAAACTATACTGAACCTTTGTAAGTCTCTTCAAGATTTCTTGCGGCTATGGGAACCAGGAATGTGTGCCCTGGATTATTCCAATTATTCAAGTGCTTAGATTTAGTGAGTCGAATGAGGATTTTTTAAATTTAATGTTTAGCCCATAATACACAACAAGTAGAAGAAAGGGATGGAACTAGGGAGGTACCTGATGAGAGACAAAAAAAAGAAAAGAGAAAGATAAATAGACCCAAGTTTAAGGAATGCTCTGAATGTTTCATGAATTGGCTGATGCTTACACACAACCTCCAAACAGGCAAATGCTGCACTGACTGCAATGAGTCCCAAGCCTCTGAGCTCTAGAGACCTGAAGAAAGACATCAGTTATTTATATAGTACTGAGGAACAATAATGAGTCTGCTGCACTTGCATCATTCACAGCCACAACATACACACTTGGGTGCTGTTCTGAAGTTCTGAAGAATTTATTCTCTGCTTTCTGATTTTCAGGTCATGTTTCTTTGCAAAGGGAAAATATTCTACTATGACCTGAAGCATAAATATGGGTTTTAAATCTTTTTTTAAATCTTTGAATGTCATCATTACACTGCCTGAGAGGAGGAAAAAAGTATTTAAGATAAATATGGGGGTTCATCTCCAAAAGGCAAGCATGGACTTGTAAGGGACAGTTTCAGCACAAAGCAATACATCACCATGCCCTACACAATATGACAACTGCTATAATATAATAAAAGTGTAATAACATATACATACAGAGACCATATGGTGCACTACTTTCTCAAGGTTTTTTTCCCCTTCTCTTTAGAAACAATGCTTCCAGGCGCACGACCCATATAAGAACTGTGGATTTCACACTGGGACCAGCATCAAACCCAGCAACTACTGTATAGCTTTTCAGAGAGCAGACTAATTCAAACAGACAGTTTCATTGGCAGGATCCCTCTGTTTTTCACCAGCTTTGAAGCGTTTCCTTTGGGATAAACACACATGCAACTTGAAAAACACATACAGTCATGTGAAATAATAAGCACACCCCACAGAAATTGTTGGCTTTTTTTTAATTTTTGGACAAGCAAACATTTGATCATCTTTGAAATAGTGGTTGTTAATAAAAAAAAATACTTGAACAAGCCCACAAGGAAAATTTGCATTTTCAATAATTTATTCAACAGAAATATAATAGATGTGATATTGTTCTTTAGAAAAAGTAAGTACACCCTTGGCCTCAGAAGCTCGTTTTGCCCCCTTTAGGTTCTTGTAGACGTTTTGCATAATTGTCCACCCGTCTCTGACATCGGCTTGCTGGAATTTCTTGGCCACTCTTCCATGCAATATTCTTTCAGTTGCAAAATATTTGAGGGTTTTCTTACATGTACTGCCTGTTTCAAATCCCTATACAACATTTCAATGGGATTCAAAAGCGGGCTATTCCATAACCATCCATTTCTTCTTTTTGAGCCATTCCTTGGTGGATTTGCTTGTGTGCTTAGGATTATTATCCTGTTGAAAGGTCCACTTTCAGTTCAACTTTAAGTTTTGGACAGATGGCCTCACATTATCTTATATTATCATACATCAGACGGCCTGCTCTTGGGCTGAATTTGCTGGGATGGCTGGTCCTGGACAAATTGGCAGTCATTTGAAATCTGTGTCATTTGTAGATTATTTTCCATACAGGGGAATGATGCGTTTCAAATAATTTGGAGATCATTTTAAATCCCTTGCCAGACTCATAGGCATCCACAACCTTTTCCTGAAGGCCTTATAGAACTCTCTAGATCTTGACTTCATACAATTCCAATTTATTTAATTTAACTTTTTCATTTGTGCTAATGAGCTGCTTAGAAATCCATTGAGCACACTTTCTAAACAGTGTGCACTTTATTTATGTACTATATTTATTTATTTATTTATATCTATATCAATATAAAGTTAATTTATAACAGCTTTGTAATCACAACTGCCACATCGCTGCAGACAAAATAATATAGAGAGCTCGAGAGCAAAGGAGATTCAGCAATCCGAGTTCTTTTCTACTTTTAGCCACATCAAGTCTGACAGTTTGTCAAAAATAAATAAATAAGTCAATGAATGAATGAATAAATAAATAAATAAATAAAAATGCAGTAATTAGTAAAAATTAGATATCCATGTGAGACTAGTAAACCACTACAATGTCACAGCAGACTGTGAGGCACAAGTTGCTTCCAGTATTCCATAACAATAATCGATTCTTTCATGAATGATTGATGACTTGAGGCAATGTGGAAAACTGGAGGCAGAACATCTTAATGAAAGAATGAATGTTTCTTTCACTTGAGGGTAACACACATTTCAGTTCAGAGGGCATTCAACATTTTTTTTAGGAATTCCATATAGGCCATTCACTTAGGACCTGTGCCAGTAATATTCTGAAGTCAGAGGTCTTGCCTCACAATTCTTCCTACTCATTCATTTATTCTGTAACTGCCCTGTCACTATTAAGCCTGACGATGGTGTATATTAATGAACAGATGGCTCCGGCACCTGGGAAGGATGCTGATCACACAAGTTAATCTAGCATTTTTATATTGCTGCACTGTACTTTACTTTGTCCTGTTTTGAAAGGAATTGCAGAAAATGTAGTGAGTGTGTTAGGGCTATGCTGTTTTTGTTAACAATTCAATTCCAAGGTAAGTAATCTAAATGCCAAGACAAACTCTCAACTGATATTTAATAGTACAGCTGATATTATTAAACAAACCGTTTTTACCATTTTTTTACCAAGTCATCTGATCATTTCTTTTTCAAATCTTTTAACAAACACTATGTGTATCACAGCACCCATCAGGGACACAATGTTATGTGTGTATTGATCACCTTTTCCTGTTTCCATTTACAACTCATTATAAAGACTGTGCATGGACTTCCTGTTCGGACTCATGATGGTAATAATTGATATTTGTTGAGTTCTGAGCCCTTTTGTATCCTGTTTGTTCTCTGGTTGGTCTTACCATTTGTTTATTCTCTTTGGACTGTGGTTTATACACTGGTTCCTTGTTTTCACTGTGTATTGTTAATAAACATGCAGCTATGTCAGAGGAGCTCACACAAGCTCTGTGTTTGAGGAACTAGTTTTAGCATTTAAGGTCATTCACTCTAACCGCTTCACCTCTTTCAGCTGTGAGTCAGACATGTTCTTATACCCTATCTACACCATTATTCATCTTGTCCTGTATGAGGACCACATTGCCAGTAGCTTTTGTCCTTTTCCTCTTTGGCCCAGAGAACACGACGGTTGTTTTGTCCAAAAACTATTTGAAATGTTGACTCATTGGACCACAAAACATGATTCCACTGTGCTGCTGTCCATCTCAGATGAGACCGAGCCCAGAGAAGTCGGGGGCGTTTCTGGACAGAGTTGATGTATGGCTTCTGCTTTGCATAGTAAAGGCTTAACTTGCGTCTGTGGATGCAGCAGCTAAAGGTGTAAACTGAGGTGGCTCGGTGGTTAAAGGCTCTGGGTTACTGATCAGAAGGTCAGGCGTTCAAGCCCCAGCACTGCCAAGCTACCACTGTTGGGCTCTTGGGCAAGGGTCCTTCAATTGCTTCGTTGTATAAGTGAGATTAATTATAAGTCGCTCTGCATAAGGGTGTCTGCCAAATACCATAAATGTAAATGTGCATGACAGCCTTTCTCAAGCAAAAACAATGTATGAAATATGATCACAAGTGGTCACTGGAGATGCATTCATAATGCCAGGCATGAACAGCTATGCATTTTGGCTGTCCACTTGTTAATGGAAGGTGTGAACAAGGCCCTGGGCCAATCTAGAACATACTGTATATCTACCACTTGTCAGTAGCAGGCTAACGATTAAGGAAAAACATCCTTTTAAACAACATGCATGGGCAGAGAAAGCAGCATTATGATCATCCTAGTGCCTGTCAAAAAACAAAAAAAAACAAAAACCTGAATAAAAATAATAAATTTGGGCTTTTTTCCTTCCAGAATAGAAATGTGGATTCACTTTGCTGGTTTTATGACGATGAAGCACGCCAAGAGACACTCCCTGCTTGGTAGGGCGTTCTTCCCTCTCTGATGTTAAGTAGAATCCCTTTAGGAAACTAATAACCTTTCCAAACTATTCAATGTACCCTTAAAAATCTTTTTTATGTGTAGTTTTCTTACTTTCCTCCTGGTGATCCTTAGACTGGCCCTCTCAATGAAACATTCACGTTTTTCCTTTGCAATATATATATATTTTTTTATACATGCTACCTCCTGTTTTAATTAGAATAATGGAGTACTTCAGTGGCACTGCTTAGTGACAAATACTCTCAATTTTGTTACTGCTGGGCATTCCTCAATACCATGTGCTTTACTGCCAACATCTCACACCTGATGCCAAAAAAAAACAAAACATATAAACCTGCCTTTTCACATTTTGTAATTAATCAGTTCACCAGAGAAAAATCATAATACCTGAAAATACTTTAAACTCTCTGAGCCTTATTAAAACTTCACTGCATTATTCCTCTGCCAGCTGATAGCGAAGCATCGGTCACACTAGAGGGGAATAAAAGTCAGTTTGCTAGAATGGAAAACTATAGTGCAGAACAGAAAAAAGTATTTGCTTCAGGAAGTGGTTTTCTATCCAAGTGGATAAAAATCCTTCTATTTCTATTTTTCTATCCAACTCCTTTGATTTTGCTTCATGCATAGATCACCTAGATGAACATTAACCCTGCAAATCCATAAATTATGGTGTGGGCCAATAGAAAATAAGTGTAGGGTCAGGGTCATGTCTTTTTGGAAGACTAAACATAAAGGACCAAATTATTATTACTAGAGATGCACCGATGTATAAAGGCAATTTTTCACGCTATCGGCCAATGGTTTAAAAACATCCGATGATCAGGGCAGATTATATCCTGTCAATCAAAAGAGGGTGGGAAAACACATCGATTTCGTGCTGTGTGTGAAGATGATGTATCTTGTGTGGAATGACGACAAAACTGCAGTTTGTAAGCTCGTAATCTCTGCACTGCTAAAATTTTACACCGGATGCTGCAGCAGTGAAGCAGGAGTGCTGCACTACTCGCGCTGAATTAAAGAGCCAGATTTGAAAGATTTAAATGAAGATGAGTTGACAAAAAAGTATATATTGCACAGAAAAATATATTTCTAGATTATTGTATTTCATATCCAGTTAATGTAATATATAAAAAAGTTTGTATTATATATTACTAGTTTGATGTTCAGTGATGAAGTAGAAATGCTTTTGTTTGTGGTGAGTGAATGTGAGACTAACAGGAGTTTTTTTTTATAATTCAGTCAATTAATTCTGTTAATATGAAGTAATAACATTCAATAAGTTAAGAAATCTTACTTTAATCTTCAGAATTTAGTTAATGTGTTACTGTTAATTTGAGTAATATTTTTTCTGTTTATGAGACCAGTTACTGTGAAACAACTTGTTGAAATGGAGAGAATACAATTTTTATTTGAATTTGTTTCAGAATTGTGGAATTAATTATTATTAATTTAAAAGAAGGCAGAAAAGGCAGAACTATCGGTATTGGCCGATATCACTCTGAATAATCAGTATTGGCTGAGAAATTTAGTATTGGTGCATCTCTAGTTATTCATGTTTTGATAGAGCAAGAAGCTTTTTTCTGCTCCTTAGTCAACATAATGTCTCTTATCACTCACACGCTAACAAATTCAGCTGTTCACTGATCCCCTACTTTCCCTCCAGAACTACATCTCACCAGGACATCCATAATTGCCTGATTTTGATCCACACTGGGAAAATAATATGCAAGAAGAAACTCAAATGTTACCACAGTTTTTGTGAATGAAGAGTAGTATTATACTGTATATAGCATTTTCCACAAGAAGCCCAAGAGCAAACTGAAGCACGGTTTAGTTAAATGGCCAGCATGATCAGTCCTAAAATGTTTTAAATCATACTTGTCAAAAAAAAAAAAAAAAAAAAAAAGAAAGTATGACGTTGGTGTGGATTCTAATAAACTGAACTGAACTGAAATCAGTTTTGGAGTCCTATGGGGATCTAACTGAGGTCTAGTATTCATTCGCTCTGTATATGTTACTCCTTATGTTGCATTAGTTCTTAGAAAGCAAGGAATTCACTTACATCATTTTATGAGCTGCCCCCCAAAAAATCTAAATAAGTACTGCACAGCCAGGTTTATCTGATTTTTGCTGTTCCATACTGATGGCACAGCACCATCATGCCAGCCAACACACTGTGCCAGCTCAGCTGTTCTTAGAAGGAGAAAAGCAAAAGAATCAGCAATCATACCCTTTAATATAATTAATAACAGTGATAATTCACTTTTAACAAAATCATCAGAAGTTGTGCTTGATTGCCACGAGCAGGCTTGGCAGAAAATCACTGTGGAACACTGAAGGTGAGGATTCATTTTGTAGTGTGTGTGATCCTGTGCACTCCATGTTGGATGAGGAAGTTAGTTCTACAAAAAAAGTCTCCATGTAAATGTATAAATATACCAAATAAATAATATGCTGAATATTATATATTACAGGTAAGGAAAATCTAACAAATGTATCCAACAAGAAACGCATAACTTGTTTGGGAACTTCCAAGTCCAGGAGGTTTATTGTCTGTTTAAAACAACAGAAAGGCTATTTCTGACCTTAAACAACCTGAGTCCATGCAAACTGGTTATGTGTTATGATACTAAATAGATGAACCTGCTGTAAATACATGTGAACGTATACACCATGCAAACTAGTGAGGAAAGAGATTTGAACCTGAGTACTACTGTCATATCTCAGCCCAGCCTTGACTCGGTTTCCCGAGAAGCAACACCCACTTTTAACATGGCCGCTGAGGACTACACCTCCCACACACGCATGCGCTCACCTTCCCCGGAGTTCTGATTACACACACCTGCAACCGATCACTTCGCCCTCTCACCACAGCTTAAAAGAGACTTTGGATGCATACAAACCTGGCAAAGTAAACGTTCAGCTGACTTGTTTCTCTGTTGTTATCCAAGCCTTCTACCGTGTTTATTGCATAGTGACTTTGGCCATTGTTTACGTTCCCGACCTCGATTTCTGCTTTGCCCCATTTTGTTTTGTTTGCATGATCACCTGACCCTTGCCTGTTTCTCGACTACGAACTTTGTTTACTCCTCTGGATTATACTGCCTGAATCTGCCGCCCGCATCTGCTTCCGTATTCCCCACGGTACGTGACAACTACACTAGTACACCGGGTACCTCTCATCTTAACAAATGAGCTTAGTGTAGATAACAAAAACAAACACACACACACACACACACACACACACACACACACACACACACACACAAACACGCACTTACAATGTCTAGTACTGTTAATGACCATTCCAACCTGCATGCAGCAGTTAATGCTGTCATGGAAGCAGTAGTGATGAAGCGGTAGTGATGAAGCTGTAGTGATGAGGGAAGTCTAATGGAGGAAGCTGGCTCTGGAATCTCAGCACCACTGTTTCTAAAAAGCATCACAGTGAAGCACGACCCAAAATGTCAGCACTACGAGTTTTTTTCAGAGGTGGGTTCAATTTACTTTTGGCCAGTTCCCACCCACCAATCAGTTCTTTCCTATCATATCATACCTACCAATCGGGGAGGGTGAAGGGTAGCACATGTTTCCTCCAAGACACATGAAGCCACTAAAATGCATCTTTTCGAACTGTTGCTCATGCAGTGTCCCACACTCGAAGGAAAGTGCTATCCAACCATTCTAAATGCATGTGCTCACAGACACCCAAAGCTGGCTAGTGTCACTGTGACTGATAGGGGAGAGAGTATGCCACCCCTCTGACCCAAAGAGCACAGATAATTTTGCTCTTTTGGACTCCCAGCCACAGTTGGCGCTGGCATCTTTGGAAGATAATGCAAACGCTTTTCTGTTGTGCCACTAAGAAAACCCCGTAAGGGCTATGCTGACCTAGTTGTGCCATGTCCTCTCTGAAAAGCAAAAAAAAAGCCTGGTTCTAATCTACCTGGGTACAGCCTTGATATCAAGATCACTTAGTCAAACTGTCCCCTCCTCTCCATAACACTCCACAGCTGCACACTCCATAGACTTATGACAAAAGGTTCCCAACGCTGGTCCTGGAGTATCCCCTGTCCTGCACATTTTAGTGTTTCCCAGCTCTTTACAAACCTGATTTAAGTAATCAGCTAATTAACAGCCCTTCCTCAGTCAAAGTGGGTGTGTTATGCCAGGAAGTACTCCAGAACCAAGGTTGGGAACTTATGACTTATGCAAAGTACAGGTATTCTTTAAATCCTCGTCCATTAATCATATCTTCAATAAGGAAAGAATGGCCAATCTGAATGATTATAAGCCAGTGAACATCAGTGGTCATGAAATGCCTTGCCTTCAAGCTACAAGACTGTTCAGGCTCCTATAATAGGAACATGTATGTGTACATCAGTTTTGTTTTTAATATAGTTGTATTAAAAACATCAAACTGTCTCTGTTGAGGGTAGATCAGTGTAGATGGAGTGTAGAATCCATCAGTGAGTGCATTAACAGCCTCCTGATGGAAAGTAGGTAATATACACACCGGACCCTATCAACCTGACTCCATATCCATTAGCACTGGTGTACCACAATAATATGTGCTCTCTCCTCTACTTAACTGACTGTATATGAATGAATGTAGCTCCAGCAACCTCTTTGTCAACCTGATCAAGTATGGAGATGCCACAAACCTTATATACTCATTATTTTATAATAACGGAATTGTCAGATAGAACCTTAGAATTCCAAAGTCTTACCCTATAATGTACATCCCCAATAATGAGGACTATACCATATAAAGCTCAACAGACATACGACAGCTGGAAAGCAGTTAATGTTTTGCAGGAAACCACTTCTCCATTTCCCCCTCATGATCACTGACAGCTGTCAATGTCGGGGAGAATTTCAAACTCCTGGGAACATCACCAGCATCTCCACCAATTGCCAATGGGAAAACGGCACCATTTTTTAAATCATTTTTCAGATGACAGCTGAGAAAATGTAATATTTCCCAACCAGCCATATCCCAGTTCTACAGATCCACCAGTGAAGCTTTTCTCACCACATCCATCATTGTGTGGTTCAGCTCAGGTTTTGTCTAAGCAATTTATAAACGACACTGAATTGTCTGTATGGCAGAGATGATGACCACCCTGAGGCAAATCTCAGTATAATAGCTATATAAGACCAAGGCCAGGAAGAGAGCTGAAAAGATAATTTCTGATCCCATACACTAAGACAACCACCTGTTCTGCAAACAGAAAAGCGATACTGATCCATCAGAAGAAGCTTGCCACCAAAACTGCCCCTTCCTCATAGAAAATGAAAAATGAAGTCCCATCTCCATCCTATATATCCACAACTCAAGGAGAAAAAAAAATATACACAGGAGTATTTAGAATAATACTGCACATACTGTCTACAGTATGTGCAAGATACTTAATAAGTTACTTGTAATGTGCAATAGGTCATCTCCATGATATTTATCACTATTTATACTGTAATCAATGGTTAATTTGCTTTGGAACACACAGGAACAGGGCTCTGTCACTTTTGGTTGTGCTATAATTACATGAACGTATTATACAAAAAGTATTTAAATGATTTATAAAAATATAACCATTCAACAGCTGCTAGTTAAACTAATGCTTATTGACATCATTTGAGTCCCTGACATACAGTAATGGAAGAGCAAGTCAGTTGATTCTTTACTGACAGTGGGAGAATGCCTCAAATTTAGTAGGATGAAAAATGCAGTGGCTGCTGGGAAAGTATGATTCATGATATTCAAGCTATCCTGGTCTGGGTCGCAGTGGATCCAGAGCCTATCATGGGAACACTGGGCACAAGGTGGGGCAATTGACCCCAGATGCAAAACACCATGCACACACACATTAACACACTGATTCATACTTGGGGCAATTTAGCATAACCAATCTGTCTACATGCATGTTTTGGACAGTGGGAGGAAATACACGCAGACACAAGAAGAGCATTTGAGACTCCACATGGAAAATAACCCAAGCACAGGATCAAACTGGGGAACCTGGAGCTGTGAGGCAGCAAAGCCTAAGCCAGCAAAATGCCTATCAGCATGCCTCTGGTCATATTACAAAGTATAACCGGCCGTAAGCTATAAAGTATTTATTTTATGAGGTCATATCATTATATCTACTGTTCTCCAAATTACATTAAATAGTTGTGTGTCTGTGTGTGTGTGTATTTCAGGTTGAAATATTGTAGTTACAATCACAAACTGTCAGATAGTGGCACTGGACCTGTACAGGACCGTAAAGACATTCATTGGCCAGGTAAGATTTCATTTACAATAAATGTTACTTGATGGGTTTTCCCTTAGCACAAAGTAAGAGGAAAAGAAAGTTATGACCAGATTTATGACCATTGGGTAATGCAAGCATGTGCAATGTAGTATGTGCAGAATTACGAAATGTGTATACAGGAAATCGGATCCTGTCTCTGTGATAACCTATTTTCTTCTCTTCTTCAGAAACATATAGTGCTGAGTATGCGTAAAGATGTTCCACAGCCAGTGTATTGTGCTGCAACAGTTTGCCATGTAGCCTTACACCTGACTTGCTTATTTATAGTAAGTCATACTGACACTATAACAACTGTAAGTAAGTAACAAATAAACCTCAAAATATGTTGGATTGTGGCAAATAATACTCAAAGTGCACAGAGAAAAAAGAACTGGGAATTACTTGTACCATTCTATCCCCCAATGAACACTTCATACACTGACTAATATAACAAGACACAATAATTAAACCTAGGGATGCACTGAAATGAAAATTCTTGGCCAAAGCCGAAGCCGAAGCCGAATATAATGAAAAACTTGGCCGAAAGCCAAAGGCCAAATACCGAACACGTTTTTTTCGCGTTTTTTCCATTTATTTTGCCATTTTTTTCACCATTGCATAAATTAAATAGTCAAAATGTGCTTTTTACTATTTTGTCTTGCTTTTCAAAGAAAAAAAATCAATTACAAAAACTACAATTTCAAAATATTTATTTAACACAGAATATTTTTTTTTATTCCAGCAGGCATAGGCTAACAAGGCACAATATAACTTTAAATAAATAAATTACTAAAATAAAAATATTTTTATGTGGTCATCTTTGAGCCCCCCTTGAATAGCCTATGTTAGGCCTATAACTGACTGCTGAAAGAATGTAACACTCTGTAGCCCACAACAAAAAGTGCACTAAAAAGTGCAAAAAATGGTTCTAATCGGTTATATACGGCTGATTATATTGGGGATATATACTGCTCGCGTCCCAGTACACCTCGCGGAGTATTATAGTAGATATAGTATAGTTAGATACGTCGTTAATGTTATGTTCCTTGATAGATTTAGTTAGTTTAAACTATAGATTAGTTCATTTAGTCCCCGCTGGTTTTTCTGCTCCCAGTCCATAGTACTAGTTCATGTTTCTTGTTTTGTGTTTTGACCCTGTTTTCTGTGACCGCGACTTTGATTCCTGCTTTGCCCCGATTATACCTGTTTGGCGATAGCCCGATAACCCTTTGCCTGTCTTGACTAAGTTTTTGGGATTAAGATTTGTCTGCCTGCCCTTAAATAAATACGTCTTTACCTGCTTCCGTACTCTACTCCCTTATGTCTTGCGACGTGACAGAACTATGCTCCGGAACAGAAACAAAACAAACGCACGTGTCCAGAGTAAACATCCGAAGGGCACGTAGCTCGTGCACGTAGCTTGTGCACGCGCGCGCCCCCTCATCAAGGTCATGACATTCACACGTCTCACTCTGGTTGCTAGGCTATTTTGTCGCGTCATCAAACACGTCATTGTTCGGTCAAATTTATTCGGCCTTTTCACTTATTTTTTAATTTCGGTTGCCGAACATTCAGTGCATCCCTAATTAAATCTCAAATAAATGGAGAAACTATGCATTTTTCTCCTAACGATCATTCCGTTTAACATTTGTTTATTAGTATCTCTTAAAAATTTGTTACAATAAAAGGGAGCGCAAACACATTTTCACCCAGTTCTAGTTTTTGTTGCTTTTAGTTAGTCTGTAGAAAATCTATTGTTGCCTTTGATGAACTGTGTTATTGCACTAAATCCAAAATGGTGTTGCATACAAAGAACTTTTCAAACAAAAGAGACAAACTGTTGTTTGCATGAGTCTGATAAGGAATATAAAAATACATATGCAGTTACACAATAAACAGTCAGGTACATAAAAAAATTTAGAAATGTCTGGAACAGTTACAATTTTCAACAACAGAATTTATGAGCATGCTGCACTGGTGAGTGCATACAAAGAAAATAACCACATAACCACTGTAAATTATGGTGGTAGATCACTGATGCTTTGGGGCTGTTTTGTGGCTATTCATCCAGAGCCTCTTGTGAAGATTGATGGCATCATACATTCTGCTACATACCAGGATATTATAGGCAAAACTTGTTTTCCCTGTGATGGATCTATCTACCTTGGATGACTCTGTTAACAAGATAATGACCACAAAATAAATCACATCTAAATCAGCACATAATGGTTGTTGTGGTGGAACAAAGTGTGTTACAATCAATGTTGGCCATCTAACTCTCACTCTGATTTGAACCCTATTAATTACTTGTGGACTGAATTGAACGGAGTTTAAATGGTCTGCATGGAGAAGTGTCCATTATCCATTTACAAGAGTCTCTACCCTTGTTGGGCATTACAGGAGGATACCCAATGCTATTATTTTCTCCAAGGGACTGGGACTTGGACTTCATAAACAATAATTGTACAGGCACCAATATTTTTTTAAACCAGCATTTTGCATGAAAAAAAAAAAAAAAAAATTATAGAAAACATTTTAAATTTGAAAATACATATATTGTGTTGAAATATCAATGTAGATATCACTCAAAATATCACTCACTGCATGGTATTCATTTTATACATAAATTTATGCAAATTTTCTTGCAGGTCGCCAATGATTCTGTGAACTATTGAGTGTATAACTGTTCCATTCCTAATCAACACCTCATGATGCTTTTTGCAATACTTACTGCTGTTATCACATTTTCGCTAAAGCTTAAAGCAGCTGGTGGTGGTAATGAAATGTTCCACACTTAGAGCAAGATGGCAGCAGCATCTAACACTTACACTGAGTCCTGAGGGTGTATAATCCTACAGAGATTTATGTACCACATCTGATGTTCAACAGATTTTAATTACTATATGATTAATGTAGTCTGAAATATAGTTAGAGTTTGGGTGTAACACCAGTATCATTTATGTAAGAGACACATTCCTTTGTTTTTAAAAAGGCACCAAGGTTTATTTTGTATAATTGTAATATTGTATAATGTTTTTGCAACATGATCTAACTGATTGGGTTTGTGCAAAATGGAGAACAGTTCAAATATGAACTTCTTATATGAACACTCTAATCATTTTAACAGGAATCAATGTGTTTTATGCCTAACACATCAAAAATGACCAAATGCCTACTGTATATGTTTATGAGCGAACATGTTTATGATTCTACTGATTATGATTACATAATCAGCACTCATGATGTTTATCATTCTAGGGATCAGTGAACAAATATTTGGCTTTGCAGAGGTTTCTCTCAGAAAATATCAAATATAGCTTTTCCTTTAGGTATTTCCAAGTATTGAATGCTATAAGTCACAAACAAAATATATTAATCAACAACAGACAAATTATTTGATTATTAGAGACTGAGATTGCTATTCACATACTGTGACAACTAATCGATGGTCTATTTTTCAAATCTAAGCCATACACATTCATTAATCCCATCTTGAGACTCTAATTGTAATCATTAAATCACTGAAGTTCCAATTACTTAGCAACAACTAAAACTTTTAAGCATACCGCATACGTAGGTGAGAGAGAGCTTTTTTAGGCTGTATTCTTACAGTCTTTTAGTTTAGAACAATATCATTTCATTCTCCTTTGCTTTTACATAGCCAGAGTCCCAGCTTATTTTCCTGACTGCATCCAGACACACTGTCTGACTTGAATATTTTGCCCCAGGGACAAGAAGCGCACGCTTAAAATGATTTCTTTTACTACCAACCATGGCTACTGTCTGTCTCCCCGACCCCCCCACCACCCCCACCACCCCCACCCCGTTGCATGGTTGTCCTTACACTCATTTCTCTAGGGATGCAGAGTGTATTATGGATTTCAATGACCCAGCTGATTGAATTGTCTCGTAGTTCTAGTAAACAATTCAAATGTGTACAAGTTACCGTTTTGATGTGTTGCTAGGTTTGAAGGACAAAGGATGCAATTTGTGATGCAATTCCTCCTGTTTCTCAGACACTCTATCCAAACAGCTAATGACATTCTTCTTTAATCCGGTCTGTTTTTGCCCTCCACCTGTCAGTCTGCTGTTTCTGCTGATCCTCTATTCAGTTTTGACAAAGACCCTGTCTGACTAATGATATGCTTTAAAGCTTATCTGAGATGTTTGTGCTCCAAGTCCTGTTGTTTCCAATAGGTGGTGGCAAGGAGATTCCTGAACACTCTCACTCGCTCATTCACTTTCAGTAACCGTTTTATCCTGGTAAGTGTCTTGAGCCCTTCCAGAGAATACAGTCCATGAGGTGGGAATACAGTACACCTTGGATGGATGCCAGTCCATCACAGGGCACCATGCACACCATGGGAGGTGTGAGGAAACCAATGCAGACATGGGGAGAACATGCACAGAAACTCCACACAGTCACCCGAATCCCCAAACAAAATCCAAATAAGTCCAGTTTTTAGCAAAGCCAAACTGACATAATTATTTCCAACACTGTGAATGTGTTGATCAGAGTATAGAAATAAGGCTTTGCTTGTGAGTGTGCAAGCCCTGGTTTTATACAGGTAAGTGGAATGTTCTTTTTTTTAATGATATAAAAAACGCTAGCCATAATCCCCTTATCCTGCAATGTAAACAATATTTTTTTTTGTTGAGTTTTTGTAGAGCTGACTAGAACTATGCCTCTGACTATGCCTCTTTCTGGGTCTACCCTAAAACAGTATGTGGCAGCATTGTCTATGCACAGGAGACAGATTGACGGTTTATCTCTGGGAGAGCATAAACTAGTCAAAACTTGTTTTAAGAGATGCAGAACATACTCAACCTTCACAGAAAAAAAAGGGATTAAACAGTGAGATCTTGATTTGGTGCTAGACAGTTTGTGTAACTTGCCATATGAACCACATGAGAATGCAAAGTGGCTTTGGCTTAACATAGCTTTTTTTTTTTTTTTTTTTTTTACCATAGAGTAGTTTAAGCATGCCAATCTGTTGCTGAACCCAAAATTCCTTCCAAAGATATTGCTGCACCAATATATCTATGCTCTTTGCAGATGAGGATGTGTTAAGGCCAGCCCTATGTCCAGTGAGGTCTCTCAAGCGCTACTGGGAGTGGCTGTCAAATGGCTTAAAAGTCTTGTTAGTACTGTTAGCCCACTGGGTAAGGGAAGTGATTGGCAAGCATACTTGAACACATGTGAAGAGGGGTGTTCTTCCATTAAATGCCATTCAGTGTGTACTATGGCTACCTCTTGAGCAGCACTAAGAGCACTGTCACTTGCAGACATTTGTGAAGGAGCAGCATGGAATACAAGATTTATCTTCACCAGATTTGGCTTAATCTCAACTCATCGGCTCTGTGGTGAGTTTGAGTGATCCTCATTCTCAACAGAATACAGTATTAAGAGCAATTCTTATCTTTGGGTAATTTTCACCCTCAGTTGAGTGATTCTTATCCTCAGCATTGAACAGTATCAGCACATTAAGTGATTCTCATACGAAATATGAAGCAGTATTTACATTTAAAGTGATTTTCAGTCTCTATAAAGTATGGTATCTGCACTACTTATGAGTGCTGTCTGTTACTGTCTAGTGATGTGCACCATCAAAAATGAAATGAAAGGAAGTAGAACAGAGGGTTATGTACTGTTTGTAACCTTGCTTCTATGACTGAGTGGAGGACCTCCAGGTTACATGGGTCATTCAGGTTGACAAGAATGGCCAGAGGATGAGTGTGATGTAGCAGGGATCTTTTATAGGCTACCCATGTGTGGACACAGTCATGAGATGATGACATTGCTATCAACATCTAAAGGCCAGTTCTTTGAGAGCAATAATTGATATAGCTTGTATAAAACGTGCTTCAAAACACAATCGAAGGAAGCCATCAAAATCAAGCTGAAACAACGATCTCAACAGAGCAACGGATTGAAAAATCCCTTGTTATCCACTTATAATACCATAACATCTGCACAACTCCCTGTTCTACATTTATTCACACTTCCAGACAACAATGACCTTAATGAGTTTTGTTACATTATGCATGCTAATTATGTGCACAAATTTAACCCCTTAAATTTCCATCGTATTATTCAATAATTCATCATGAAGCATATTACTGAGTAACTACTATGAGTTATTTAGAAACTACAGTCAAACTAATTGGAATGCTATGTACTTATGAGGGTGAGGTATCCCAGAATTTCTCACAACTCAGCTAAACTGATTAAGCTGAACTCAGATCAGTGGTACAAGGTCTTCCTGATAATAATGCAAGTCTAGTTATCTTACACATCATTTCGTTCATAGTTCTTCTTATGAAGAACATTAATGGCTGTCATTACTCTGATCCTGCTAATTCATACAGTGATGTGAATCAAAAAAGCGATGACTGGAAGCCATTCATTTTCATTGAGAGCTGGAGATTTCCGGCGACAGTAGGTGTAGTGACATGAAGAGGGTGTGATGACAAAGCTGAACTAAGTTTCGCTTCATGCAAATGACAAGTAAAGCAATCTGGCAAGTACTTAGGGTCAGTGGTACCATGCATTGCATAATAATCTACACACAGTTTACACAGAATTTATTCAGAATGGTGAAAAAAAAAAATAATAAAAACAACAAATCTAGTCAGTGGCAGTGCTGCAGGTGGAAATGCATTGCTGATGAGAGATGACAGACTTGTTTGAGCTGACATAGTAACTCAAATAATCATTCTTTACAACTGTGGTGAGCAGAAATGTATCTCCAAGAGCTCAACACCTCAAACCTTGAGGAGGATGGGCTACAAGAGCAGCAACCAAGTCTCCCTAACACTATGCTATTTTAATAAGATCAATATATAATTATTTTAACTCTTTTTGTAAACATATTGAAACCTTCATTCATAAAGTTTGTGGTAGGGTAATGCAAGTGGTTTCAAAACACAGAAAGTCTCTGTATCTAAAAAGATGTAAAATAATTTATTTTATATCGATCTTATTCAAATAACATAGTGGGGGCTTGGATAAAATATGTTGGTGCAGAAAGCATTCAAGTGAAAGTATTATGTTTTGCTATGCAATGTATCGTTTTGACAGCGCACTGATATTCAATGCATAATAGGTGCTGCAAATAAGTTACAAAAGTTTTTCTGAGATTGGTTTGACAGCAGAAGACCACATCAGGTTCCACTGCCTCCGAATCTGAGGCTATAGTGGGTACACGCCCACCAAAACTAGATAGTTGAAGATTGGGAAAACATTACCTGGTCTTTTTCCAAACTTCAACTGTCCAGTTTTTGCAAAAATAAATAAATAAATAAATCTGTAGCCTCACATGATTTTGTAGGTCAGTTGTATTTAGGTAATATTATAATAACATAGCCAATATTTTAATGAAGAAGGGTGACATAAATAAAATCAACTTATAATAAATGAGGCAGGCTTCAAATGAAGTCAGGTAAAATTCTTTTTGATCTTTCAGTCTGTGCTAAGAGCAGAGTCTTGGGAGGAGGAAAATGTGCATTTTTGTATTTAAATAGATTTGAATCCCACAACACACCAGCATTAACTAACAAAGAGCCAGCATTAAAGAGCCCTTTATGTCTAAGCCTGTCAGGTTAGCACCGATAACAGTGCGGGACTACAGCATGTATCAGCCACTCACGAGTCACATGATCACAAGCACCTGCACTACGTTTGTGCACAATCAGTACCAGTATATAAGGCTGTGTTTACGGCATGTCGGAATTACCATACTTAGGCCTACTAGATGACAACCCGGACATTCTACTCAGAGCTGTTCACCTCTGCACTTGCATCTGCCTCCAATCAGTCCTTGACAGAGTGACAGACCCAATCATGGATGCAGCAGAGTTTATCCAAATCATGTCTGACCAGGCCAAGCAGAACTTTTTTTATGTGTACAGGTGCTTCTAATACACTGTTCCTAAAAAAGTGTATGCTGAGTATATGTGTGTGCGTATATATACATATTTATATATATACACAGTATCTCACAAAAGTGAGTACACCCCTCACATTTTTGTAAATATTTGATTATATCTTTTCACAACACTGAAGAAATGACACTTTGCTACCATGTAAAGTACTGAGTGTACAGCTTGTGTAACAGTGTAAATTTGCTGTCCTCTCAAAATAACTCAACACACAGCCATTATTGTCTAAACCGCTGACAACAAAAGTGAGTATACCCCTAAGTGAAAATGTCCAAATTGGGCCCAATTAACCATTTTCCCTCCCTGGTGTCATGTGACAGTGTTACACGGTCTCAGGTGTGAATGGGGAGCAGGTGTGTTAAATTTGGTGTCATCGCTCTCACACTCCCTCATACTGGTCACTGGAAGTTCAACATGGCACCTCATGGCAAAGAACTCTCTGAGGATCTGAAAAAAAGAATTGTTGCTCTACATAAAGATGGCCTAGGCTATAAGAAGATTGCCAAGACCCTGACACTGAACTGCAGCCAAGACCATACAGCAGTTTAACAGGACAGGTTCCACTCAGAACAGGCCTCACCATGGTCGACCAAAGAAATTGACTGCACATGCTCAGCGTCATATCCAGAGGTTGTCTTTGGGAAATATACGTATGAGTGATGCCATCATTGCTGCAGAGGTTGAAGGGGTGGGGGGTCAGCCTGTCAGTGCTCAGACGATATGCCGCACACTGCATCAAATTGGTCTGCATGGCTGTCGTCCCAGAAGGAAGCCTCTTCTAAAGATGATGCACAAGAAAGACCGCAAACAGTTTGCTGAAGACAAGCAGACTAAGGACATGGATTACTGGAACCAAGATAAACTTATTTGGTTCAGATGGTGTCAAGCGTGTGTGGCGGCAACCAGGTGAGGAGTACAAAGACAAGTGTGTCTTGCCTACAGTCAAACATGGTGGTGGGAGTGTCGTGGTCTGGGGCTGCATGAGTGCTGCCGGCACTGGGGAGCTACAGATCATTGAGGGAACCATGAATGCCAACATGTACTGTGACATACTGAAGCAGAGCATGATCCCAGCATGTATTCCAGCATGATAACGACCCCAAACACACCTCCAAGACAACCACTGCCTTGCTAAAGAAGCTGAGGGTGAAGGTGATGGACTAAACCCTATTGAGCATCTGTGGGGCATCCTCAAACGGAAGATGGAGGAGCACAAGGTCTCTAACATCCACCAGCTCTGTGATGTCGTCATGGAGGAGTGGAAGAGGACTCCAATGACAACCTGTGAAGCTCTGGTGAACTCCATGCCCAAGAGGGTTAAGGCAGTGCTGGAAAATAATGGTGGCCACACAAAATATTGACACTTTGGGCCCAATTTGGACATTTTCGCTTAGGGGTGTACTCACTTTTGTTGTCAGCGGTTTAGACATTAATGGATGTGTGTTGAGTTATTTTGAGGGGACAGCAAATTTACACTGTTATACAAGCTGTACACTCACTACTTTACATTGTAGCAAAGTGTCATTTCTTCAGTGTTGTCACATGAAAAGATGTAATCAAATATTTACAAATATTAAACATTAAATAATACCTGAAAATAATTCCAAAATAAATCCAAAAAGGAATCCAGTGACTACAGGTGATTTGGAGGGCCTGCTGTAACCTTGTTGATGTACTCTTAGATTTACAGTTACAGCATTTGGCAGACACCCTTATCCAGAGTGTCTTACATGTATCTCATTTATACAATTGAGCAGTTTAGGGTTAAGGGCCTGGCTGTGATATGAAGCACTTCTACCACTTCTCTTCTATAGACTTATGTGGATAGGTTAGGGTCTTGGTGTTATGACACCCTCTATTTAGCTCTATGTCATTAGTGGTGATGTAGAAGAAATGCAGTGACCCTCTTCTTATTAAAGACTACCAAACAAAACAAGTCCTGATATTGGGCTGGGATTCCTACCTGGACCTGGTCAATCTTTCTAATGAAGTAGATGAAAGTAAAAACTGTCTTTTCATGATGCATTGTTCAAATCAGGAGTCACACGACCAAGACACCAAATTCAGACATTCCAGCAGACTTGAGGGGTGTCTGGAAGATAACTCCTGATGTCTGAGACTATGAAACAAAGGTCACAAACTGACCTTTGTGAAAGTGAAACTAAAAGTCACAGGATCTGCACTCACGAGAATGATCTTAAATAGTACTAAAAAAAAGGCAAATTTTCTTGCCACTTCACTTCTTATTTTCCAGATGGTGTTAGCATGCTCAAGCATCCTCTCTGAATAAAAACAAATTAAGAATTCTATACAGGAAGAATTTGAACTTGGAGGTTATCTGGAAAAATATGGGGAATACTAACCCTAGTCACAGCAGCTCCTCTACAGTGGCACTGAGGGTGAAGAACTGTTGCTGTCCCTGTAGTACAGTGGTCCCTCAAGGTTGTTTAAAAAAATAATAATAATTTCATGTTTTTCTTCTGTAAGGAATCTGAATAACATAGTTATTACACAAGCTTAAGTGATCCAACTACACATATATATACAAAAATACTAAAAATGGAATGAACCACAGATATATATGACAGTCTATTTTTGTATGTTCTCCAAAGAATTCGGTGAATTAAGCATTTTTCAGCATCCAACAAAGAACTGAATCACCTCAAATCAATGACTTACCATAGTTAAAACAAGGAATTGCCAAAGAGATGTTGACTAATGATGCAGCACTGTTATTTTTACAACCAAGCTGCTAAGAGCAACAAACTCTAATGCTTGCACAGGCTCTGAGGCTGAGCACTTCATCAGAGACAGCAGTGAAAACTGAGCCCATGATTTACTCTTGGTCCCTCTGCTCCTTCACAAGGTGTAGTAAATATTTAGCAGGCTGACCTCAAGTTCTTAGCAAGTATCAAGCTCTGCCATGAGCAGTGTGTTCTCAGCCAAACTGCAGTTTGGAACAAATAGATTTTCTGCCTGAACCAATACGCCAGACCCCAGAGACTCTTCTGTCTCACACTGCCTCTCCACACACTTACCTGCTGTTCCTTGTCTACACACTCTCCCATCTGGAACCACAGCTGGAAAAGACACTCCTTTAACAAAATCAGAAATATAGAATATATATAGACTTCAGTTCAACTTTATAATGTGTCAAATTCTGATACAGAGTCTCTGTGAAAAAATTGGTACAGGCATTTGAATACTGTACAGATCACACAGCTATGTGTGAGGCATGCACATTCACTATACACTGTGTAAACACTGTATCAGGATTCCCCTTGTTTATTAGACGATCTTAGTGAGGTCATGCAGATATCACACCAATGTCTGGGGCAATATATCCCTACACAGTGTTTACTGGATTTTTTTAACCTAGAAGGGTGTTGTTCAAATTGCTCCTGGAAATGCATCATAAACCTCTTGAACACCAAGGAAGGAATATGTGCATGAGGCATTGGCTTTAGGGTATATTCATCCTTCCACTTCCCCGGCCATTTGTGGAGAAAAAAGATGAGGCTTAAACCCTGCATTTATTACATGGGTCTTAATGCTATCACAGAAAAAGAGGATGATAAATAAAATCAATTAAATTACTAAATCTGGCCAGTACAAATATCTAGTCATGTCATCGAGACTGATTAATGACCCTTTGTAAAATGTATTTTTTTTTTCAGAATGATTACACCTCTTTTTGACTGTGTACATTGGACATTATTTTTTCACTCTCAATTGAAGAACATGTCAAACATGCATGTCTGGTGCAGGCCAAGTCACCTTTTTAGAATATATCCTTGTTGCACAAAGGATGAAGGAGAAAAAGGTTGAAGAAGTGACTTCATAGATAACCCATAGTTTCAAAGAGAAAGTGAGATTCATAGGCTTTGCAAAGTACTATCAGAGATTCATTAGAGGTTTCAACACCTTGGTCTCTCCCGACACTTCACCACTTAACGGCTTAAAGAAGAACACCCAGACTCATCCACTCACAGGCCCAGGTATAGGCCCTGTTGGAGCGGTGATTTGGCTTCTGGAGTCATAATCCAAGACTTGTACAGTCTTGTTGTATACAATAATTAATGTAACATATTGCCAGTTTCCTGCAGAATGTAACTGTATCAATGAATATATATATATATATATATATATATATATATATATATATATATATATATATATATATATATATATTACAGTGCCAGCCACTAATATTGACACCCTCTGTAAATATGAGCAAAAAGGTTGTGAAAAATTTTCTTTATTTTTATTTATTTTATTATATACCTTTTGATCTTTAAAAAAAAAAATCACAAAAATACTCTGCTCTCATGGATATCAAACAACTGCAAACAAAACACAGATTTATAAAATATATATATTTGTTAAATATAGGTCTGCAAAAATTATCCACATCCTTTTAGTCAATACTTTGTGCCAAGATAACAGCTCTGAGTCTTCTCCTATAATTCCTGATGAGGTTGGAGAATACATAGCAAGGGATCTGAGACCATTCCTCCATACAGAATCTCTCCAGATCCTTCAAATTTCGAGGTCCACACCGCTGGACTCTCCTCTTCAGTTCACCCCACACGTTTTCTATGGGTTTCAAGTCAGGGGACTGGGATGGCCATGGCAGGACATTAATTTTGTGGTCAGTAAACCATTTTTGTGTTGATTTTCATGTAGGTTTTAGATCATTTTCCTGCTGAAAGATCCAACCACGGCCCATTTTAAGCTTTCTGGAGAGGCAGTCGGGTTTTCATTTAATATCTGTTGATATTTGATAGAGTCCATGATGTCATGTATCCTAAGAAAATGTCCAGGTCCTCTGGCAGAAAAACAGCCCTAAAACATTAAACAGCCACCACCATATTTAACCGTGGGCATGAGGTACTGTTCCATATGACTACCTCTCTGTGTGCACCAAAACCACCTCTGGTGTTTATTGACAAAAAGCTCTATTTTGGTTTCATCTGACCATAGAACCCAATCCCATTAGAAGTTCCAGTGGTGTCTGGCAAACTGAAGAGGCTTGAGTTTGTTTTTGGATGAGAGTAGAAGCTTTTTTCTTGAAACCCTTCCAAACAACCTGTGGTGATGTAGGTGACTTTGGATTGTAGTTTTGGAGACTTTCTGACCCCAAGACACAACTAACTTCTGCAATTCTCCAGCTGTGATCCTTGGAGATTTTTTGGCCACTCTAACCCTCCTCTTCATAGTGCGTTGAGACAATATAGACACATGTCCAATTCCAGGTTGATACATAACATTTCCAGTTGACTGGAACTTCTTAATTATTGCCCTGATGATGGAAATGGGCATTTTCAGTACTTGTGCTGTTGTCTTATAGCCACTTCCCAATTTTTGAACAACATTTTGCAACACATCACAGCTATATTCCTTCATCTTACTCATTGTTATGAATGGAAATATACTTCAGATATATTTTTCTCAAATTAATTCATAGCGGTACAATAATTGTTGCACACCTATTTTTAACAAAAAAAAAACAACAAAAAAAAAACAATTTTATAAATATGTGTTGTGTTTGCAATTATTTGATATCCATGGGAGTATTTTTGTGAATTTTCTGAACAATAGATCCAAAGACAAATTTTCACAGCCTTCTTATATTTTCTTATACATTCAGCCTGCTCATATTTACCATGGGTGCCAATATTAGTGGAGGGAACTGTATATATCCATCCATCCATCCATCTTCTATACCGCTTATCCTTCTTCAGGGTCACAGGGAAACCTGGAGCCTATCCCAAGGAGCATCGGGCACAAGGTGGGGTACACCCTGGACAGGGTGCCAATCCATCGCAGGGCACACTCACATACACATTCACACACCCATTCATACACTACGGACACCTTGGACATGCCAAACAGCCTACCATGCATGTATTTGGACTGGGGGAGGAAACCGGAGTACCCGGAAGAAACCCCCACAGCACGGGGAAACATGCAAACTCCACACACACAGGGCGACGGCAAGAATCAAACCTGACCCTGGAGGTGTGAGGCGAACACGCTAACCACTAAGCCACCGTGCACCCCACTGTATATATAAATTATAATAAGCAAACCAATAATGGCATATATTATATGATACTGCATTGTAGCACAGTAGAGTTAATACATCTGTCTAAATGTTGTCGCTTCTATCATTCCCATAAGAATTAATGCAATGTACCATAATGTTGTGAACCCAAACAGCAGCTCTCTTGCAGCACTAACGCAATGTTAGTTGAGCCTATTAATTAACTTGCAATATAACCATATGAAAAATAACAATGGGGGAAATTTTCTGTATTTGCTTGTAATGTATTTTGTCTTATTTCCCACCAAAACCCAAATGTGTACAATCAAGCATATTTATTAAATACAGAACACAATGGTCCACTGTCACTAACATTATATTTGCAGAGAAAGTATGTCTTGAACTTGATCAGTCAGTGAAAAAGAACCATAACATAATGCCATTCAAATGTATTTGAATACACTCTGCAGTTTTAGAAGAAGAAGAAGAAGAAAAAAAAAAGATTCTGTGGTTCTTTGAATAGGTAAGGGTTCATAGCTTCTTACAATGGTGCTACATGAAATACTTTCAACACTGAAACTTTAGATTTAACTTTCTTTTAATGACAATGTATTAACATTTCTTGATTACCTTCAAGCAAATGGCTCATTAAAAAAATAAAATAAACTTGTTTGTGACTGTTTAAGTGAAAACATACTAAATCTAATTGGAAAAGGTCTGAACCTAGATCATTATAATTAGACACAACATACATTTGTCTTCTAATTGATACTAGCTCTATATATGAGGTTAATAGACTTAATTATGTTATCCTGCCTTTAATAAACCACTAATTGAGTCCCATTAAGACCGAGAACATTCCAGTTAATACGCTTTTAAATACAATGATTCAGCTATTTAAAAGAAAACTTGATTAATATTTTTCTTTATTTAATTACCAGTCTGAATCTTCTGTCTTTTGTATGAATGCAATAAAACATAATAATCTACAGGTGTAGGAAAAAAATTAAAATGGCTTTAATTGGCAGTAACATGACAGATGAGTATTATGGACTCAGATCAGCATGGTCAAATTGTTTGCTATAAAAAGACACAAGTTAGTGCTGGAATTTCCCCGCAGACAGTACCAAGTATAATTATTAAAATTGACCCAGATCAGTTAGCATGTCTGACAGGACAGTTCAGGGTACCAAAAAGCTAGTGGCACGGTTAAGCAATGAAAGTGGGTCACTCACTGGAGCAGCAAGCAATGCAACATCCCCTGCATGCTAAACACATATGTTTTTCCGGAATGAATAAAACTACACACACACAAAAAAAAAAAAAAAAAATCACAAAGGTGAGATCTCTCTTTGACTATTCAGTTACATCTATATGAGTACATTTGAAATAATGTTAATATTGGAAAGAATGATTGAGGATAATTGTAGAGTGTGTTTAATGAAGGATTAAAGGCACTAGAGTGGTACAAATTGTAGTTTACACTCATTTTCCAACATGGCAATTAATTCACTCAAATAGTACACAGGTATTTACAGAGAGCATGAGGAGATGAAGAAGTACGAGTGCAGTGGTATGATTAATAACTCTGTAAAGTACAGAAATGGAAAAAAACATTGCATTTGACAGACTAATCTGGATCTTATCATACTTAGTATGCAAGCAAAAGCTGAGTGTAAAACTCACTGCACTAGGCTCAAATATTGAAGCCGAGCCTCAAAGAGACTGCCAGCACTGAGTATACCTTTAATCTGTTCACTAAAATGAAGCTTCATAACGTTGTCATTCTTAATTTATACAGGGACTCAAACTTCCAGTACTGAAATGACAAGACATTAAGGCACTTCAGTAAGCCTGAAGTGACTCTAGACAAAGTAGTCCTTCCAGGATTTTGCGATTGCAGAATTTCCGCAGATTTGGGCCAAGATGTGTCATGTGACGTCATCGCAAAGTGCATTCAGCCAAAGCCCCCTTTGATTCATGTGCGTTGAACATGAGTACAGCTAAATAGTCTCATTTACCAACAAACATCACTGCAGAAGACCATGTAAAACTATTTTGTGCAATTGCAATTTCACCAATTCAAGTAGTTTTCCACAAAAAAGCACAAAAAATATAAATTGTATCACAAATATATATTTTTAAAAAGGCGCAGCAAAATCAAACAAAGGGATATGCATAATACTGAAGCTTATGAGATAGAGAGAGCTAGCTGAGAGCTAGAGATAGAGAGAGCACTGTATGTGTCCCACTCAGGTGAAATGGCCTTTGAGAGGAGCAAATGATAGATTTAAAGACACAAGTCAAAGTGTCTGCTCAATAACTTTAATTAGAGACATGGAAACATCCTTCAACAATTCAGTATACAGTTACAGTATGCAGTATTCCGTATCAAAATTATTCAACCCGCATTGCAAATCAAGTTTATTGTCAAAATTTACAGACTTTCAGCTGTTTGCAATGAACAAAATCAAACAAAAGCAATTGAAATTCAACACAACGAATGCTTCAAGTGGTTCCCTCAAACTCAACTGAAAATGCAACTTAATGACTTCTCCAGTCTCAAAATTATTCAACCCCTTCAGAGCAAGCATCTTTAGTAGAGCACCCTTTTGCTGTTATGACCTGCTGCAAATGAGATGCATAGCAGACACCATCTTCTGGCAGCATTCCTGAGGAATCTTAGCCCATTCCTCATGAGTAATGGCCTCCAGTTCAGTAATATTCTTGGGTTTGCGTGCTGCAACCGCCTTCTTCAAATCCCACCAGAGATTTGCTATGGGGTTGTCAGGTGACAGTCATGGCACTATAGAATCTTCCAGGACTTCTTCTGCAACCAAGCCTTCGTGGAATTTGAGGTATGCTTGGGATCACTGTCCTGTTGGAGGGTCCAATGACGCCCAAGCTACAGCTTCCTAACAAATGGCATGATATTTTCCCTGAGGATTTCCTGATACTTCAATGAATTCATCTTGCCATCCACACACTGCAGGTTTCCAGTGCCAGAGGATGCAAAGCAGCCCCGGAGCATCACCGAGCCACCACCATGCTTGACTGTGGACAGAGTGTTGTTTCTTCATTCTTCTTCCTCCAGACATACTGCTGATCTAAGATTGTGCTGAAAAGTTACAGTTTTGTTTCATCGCTCCACAGAGCAGAATCCAAAGCTTCTGTGGCTTATTTATATGATTCTGAGCCGACTTTTCTTGTGCTTTTGCGTCAGTAGTGGTGCACGTCTTGGTGTTCTGGCATGGAAACCTTCTGCATTCAGTACGCACCATACTGTGCTCACTGAAACCTCAGTGCCAGCTGCCACCAAGTCTTGCTGCAGGTCTCTTGCAGTCACTCAAGGGTTTTTCACAAGCTGCCTTCTCAAAAATCTGGTTGCAGCCGTTGATAGCTTCATTTTCTGTCCCATCCAGGTATTTCATGTATTTTCTACCCGTAGCCAGTTCAGGTATTTCATGTGTTCCAGCTCATGCACATCTGGTGCAACTAATGAAGCGCTTGATTAATTGCATCAGGTATGCTTGAGACACCACCTGTTTTGCATATTTGTGCTGTTATGAGGGATTCTATTCAGGGGGTTGAATAATTTTGAGACTGGAGAAGTCATTAGTAGTTGCATTTTCAGTTGAATTTGGGGAAACCACTTGAAACATTCGTTGTGTTGAACTATTTCAATTGCTTTGGTTTGATTTGTTCATTGCAAACAGCTGAACGTCTGTAAATTTTGACAATATACCTAAAATTTGCAATAATTTGAATAATTTTGAATATTTGGGGGTTGAATAATTTTGATTGCAACTGTACGAGACATGGCAAAGGTTTAAGCCCATTATATAATAATAGCCTGGCTTTAGGCATTCAGCTCAACAACATATAATGTAATTATAGAACAGCAGCAAATTCAAAACAGAAAAAAAATCCATAGGATATGGATATTTTGGATATGGATAACTATATATTTTATAACAAAATATTTTACTGCAATTTTCAGTTTAGAAATTATAAATCAGTTGTTCAGCTGTTGACTGTCAAATTGAGGCTACAGTAATATCAATATATAATAATGAAAAAACCCAATTTGGAACACAAGGCTGAAATATTTGTGTCTTTTCTTTAGCAGTCAGTCAGGGTGGTATGTACCATCAAGCCTGTCAGAGTCAGAAGTAGAGAATGTGTTTTATATTCTGTAAGTAGGAGGCTGCACATTCACTTCTGGAAAAAGGGAAATTGAAATGTGAAAGAAATTGGTAGGATGAGCTATAAAGCAGATCTTCCACCGCATATACACTACCGGTCAAAAGTTTAGACACACTCATTCTTTCTTTTTATTATTTTTCCCATATTTTAGAATAATAATAAAGTAATCAAATAAACAAATCTGGAATAACACAAATGGAACTATGGGAATTATGTTGTGATAAAAAATCCAAAATAAATCAAAATAATTTAATATTTTAACATCTTCAAATTAGACACCCTTTTTGCCTAGAATTTTCGGGAAATGTATTCTTGGCATTTTCTCAACCAATTTCTTGAGGAATCCCCCTGAGATCCTTTTTCAACAGTATTAAAGGAGTTCCCACCTATGCTGGACACTTATTGGCTGCTTTTCGGAATATTTCATTCCACTTAAAAAAAAATGTTTTTGTAAAAAATTTTTTTACATTTTTTAATGAACGAAATGAATATGTTGGCACAATTATATATTTGTCTATAACTGATTTCAAACATTTAATCATATACCTTCAGCTCATCATGAGAAAAATCATGAGAAACATTTCAGTCAAGTGTCTCCAAACTTTTGACTGGAAGTGTATATAACGCCAACATATGATGAATATTGATAACTCCTGCTGCTCAGGTAGGAAATCATGATGTCATGTTGTCAGAAGTCTGTGTTAGCATGCACACACACACACACACACACACACACACACAGTGCCTATTAATAAAGTTGATATACTTGAAAAAACCCACACTGAAAATTAGCCTTTTCAATAATTTATTCAACAGAAATATCAAGTAAGTACACCCTTGGCCTCAGAAGATAGTTTTTCCCCCTTTAAAAGAAATAACTTCTTGTCGGCATTTTGCATAATTGTCCACCAGTCTCGGACATCAGCTTACTGGAATTTTTTTTACGACTCTCCCATACAATATTCTTTCAGATGCAAGTGTCAACTTCAACTTTCGGACAGATGGCCTCACATTATCTTCAAGTACTCTTTGATATGATGTCCAGTCCCTGAGGAAGCAAAGCAACCCCAAACCATAACATTCCCACCACCGTGCTTCACAGTTGGTATAAGGTGCTTCTCCTGAAATGCTGTCTTTGGTCAGCACCAAACATGTCTGCTGTTACTGTGGCCAGACAACTCTATCTTTGATTCATCTGTCCAGAGCGCATTATTCCAAAAGGCCTTTGGCCTTTGCCTAAGTCTTTGCCCATATGCTCATTGGCAAACTGCTGACTTGCAAAGGCTATTTCCTGAAACGCCTCCCATGCAGGTCAAATTTATGCAATCTCTTTCTGATTGTAGCATGCACTTTGACAGCAACAGTTGCATGACTTACTAGCTGATCCTGTGATGAAATTCTGGGGTTCTTGGAGACTTCTTTTTGCGTCAGACTCTTGGTCTGCTCTTGGGCTCAATTTGCTGGATGGCCGGTCCTGGACAAATAGGCAATTATCTGAAATCTGTGCCACTTGTGGATGATTTTCCTTACAGTGGAATGATGTATTTCAAATCATTTGGACATCTTTTTAAATCCCTTGCCAGACTCATAAGCATCCACAACCTTTTTTCTGAAGGCCTTGTGAGGAGCTCCTGTGTGCGGTCGGTTGATGACGAAGTGATGTTACTTCCACTTTCGGATAATGACCCCAATGGTGCTTACTGAAGGATTCAGAAGTTTTTTAATATGTCTGTATCCGATTCCATCAATAGGTTTTGCAACAATAAGGTTTTGATGGTCAAAAAAAGCATCTTGTGTGTTTCTTGTGTGACACCTTGCTAACGAAAAGCCTTTTTATAGACCATCAATTTACAAACCCAGCTGATATTAATTTGCACAGATATTTATAATTACTTATGGATTTCAGTTAGTTCCTTGCCTTACCTTGCCTTGGAGAACTGCTTTTTCTTAGCATGTTCAATACTTTTTTCAGTGTCATTCCACTTTATTACACAACTTTATTTATGGACTTTAAGTTGTGAATTCTTTATACTTGCGGATTTCTTGAGTTAATACTGATGTCTGGTGAAAAATTCATGTGAATAAACTCATTGGAAATATATTTACTGAAAAAAAAATGTTGACTCGTTCAATACTTATTTCTTCCACTGTATGAGAGAGCTATAAATAAGACAGGTACCACATGCACTCTCTAAGCAGATTCTA
This sequence comes from Ictalurus furcatus, assembly GCF_023375685.1. Taxonomy (NCBI): domain Eukaryota; kingdom Metazoa; phylum Chordata; class Actinopteri; order Siluriformes; family Ictaluridae; genus Ictalurus; species Ictalurus furcatus. The sequence continues at coordinate 18,031,756 of NC_071257.1, read as the reverse complement.
ATCACTGACACCCAATCTTGAACACCTCATTCTAATTTTATGGATTTGAAGGTGTGAAAATGTATGGGTCCATGTGACAATTCCATGTGACTGATCTATTTTTTTTGTTGTTGTTATTTTAAACTGTGAAAATTACTACAAAATGTCAGTTTTATGTGTCACTTGATAAAGTGTATCATCTTTATTAATAGGCACTGTTTCGAACAGGATCAAATGTTTACTTGTCCACATATGTAAAAAATAATAATGGACTTCCGGCTGAGCATGTAAGTGAGAAGGCACGAGTGGAGTGAGCTCCCGAGCATTTTATCTTTTAATTGTGCTTTTCAGGCAACCTGAATCTTTTCTAAGGCATTTGGTGCGTTCATTTTCAATTACTCAGTCTACGACTATAACCAGAAAGGAATTATGGCTTCTGAAAGACTACGGAAACCTAAATCTTCACCGAGCACGACGAGTCATGGCGACAAGCTACCGCTGGATTTTGAAAATCTCCGCAACACTTTAATAGCGGAGCTAACATCTACCATCGCAGTTCAGGTGAAAGCAGCTATTGACTCTGCTCTGGCCCCAGTTGTTGCGTCGTTTGAGAGTTTTAAATCGGGCATTGAATCACAAGGATGGCGTATTGACGAGCTTGACCAGCACCTGAACGATTACAGTGACCGCATTGTAGCACTGGAACAGACGGTGCTGAAGCTAACTTCGGCTAACAAACAACTCACAGAGAAAGTTGAGGATTTAGAGTCCCGCTTGCGGCGCTGCAATCTCCGAGTCATTGGTATTCTGGAACGAGAAGAAGGCAGCGATCCGGGAACATTTATGTCTAAATTTTTCTAGGATGTGCTCGGATCAGAAATCTTTCCAACTGCTCCATTGCTGGATAGAGCGCACCGCATTGGCCCCGTGCCCTCGGAGGAGCAGCGAGAGAATCAGAGGCCCAGAGTGATGATTGTGCAGTTTCAGTACTTTCATGACAGAGAAAAAGTTGTTTGACACGGGAATTGGAATCAACTTTTCCATCAGGGCCGTAAGGTCTTCATATTTCCTGACTTCAGCTCTAGCGTCGCTAAGAGGAGGGCAGCCTTCGCTGCGGTGAGAAACAGCTTGCGTGAGAGAAATGTGCGGTCTTCTCTCAGATACCCTGCTCGCCTTCGGATAGACCCCGGTGATGAGACGCTACAATTCGACTGTCCCCAAAAAGCGCAACGATGGTTTAATGAACGGTATCCTCCATCTAAATCTGTCTACATAACAGTTAACCGATTTATTAATACTTGTAATGTGACTGTAAAACTATGCGGGTGTGGACAACTATATCAGTTTCCATGTAAATCAACAGGTTGCCTGTGATACATAATGACTGTGTTTTGGTTTTTTTTGCTCGGGAGTGACTCCACACAACAAGAATAGGTACGGTTCACAAGCATCGGATGTTCCAGTGTTGTAGGGTTCTGCCTCCATTGTTTGGGAATGGAGAGAAGATAATTGATGGTCAGGGGGTGGTGGGGTGGGGTAGGGTGGGGTGGTGTGTTGCTGTTGTGGGTTTTTCTCCCTTTTTTTTTTGTTTTGTTTTTTTTCCTACCCCCCCCCCCCTTTCCTTATTGATATCAACCTCTCTGTACTCCATTCTGTACTAATCTAAATTGATGGAAAATACCCGAAGCTCATTCAGATTCCTAAGTTGGAATGTGAAAGGTCTGAATGGTCCCATTAAAAGATCCAAGGTTTTGACACATTTAAAACTACAAAAACCTGATGTTGCATTTCTTCAGGAAACTCATCTCTGTCTCAGGGACCAACGCAGACTCCAAGCTCGCTGGACATCGCATATGTTCCACTCCAATTTTGATTCCAGGTCCAGGGGAGTTTCTATTTTGATAAGTAAGATGGTGCCCTTTTCTTTTGATAACGTTATTTCTGATGTAAATGGTAGATATGTGATTATGGAAGGGAAAATTTCACAAACACCAGTAGTTTTGGTGAATGTATATGCCCCGAATTTTGATAGTGCTCCTTTTGCTCAGAATTTGTTATCAAAAATTCCTGCTTTGAACACGCATCTCTTAATATTTGGGGGAGATTTAAACTGTTATTGACCCGGTTTTGGACAAATCTAGCGCTGTTGCAAAGGCTCCCTCTGCAACGGCAAAGGTGTTCTCTGAGTTTATGGTTCAGAATGGTTACATTGATCCGTGGAGGTATTTTAACCCCACAGTTAGAAAATATTCTTTTTTTTCCTCACGTACATAAATCTTTTCTCGCATTGATTACTATTTTATTAATAACTCTCTAATTTCTCAGGTTGTAAACTCTGAATATCTACCAATTGTTATTTCAGACCATGCTCCCCTAAGTCCTGACATTCTTCTACCTTCACATCGCGCCTTTCGTCCAACATGGAGGCTTAACTCTCTACTTCTATCCGATTCAGCGTTTTGCATGTATATTTCTACTTCAATAGATGATTTTCTTTTTACTAATCAAACTGATTCAATCTCTTACTCTTTACTTTTGGAAACTTTAAAGGCCTTCTTAAGGGGACAGATAATCTCTTATTCTGCTCATGCCAATAAGCAACGCAAGGATAAGAAAAAAGAGATATCGGATAATATTCGAGCCATTGATGACCAATATGCTCTCAACCCGACCCCTGAGCTGCATAAACAAAGGCTTAATTTGCAGGCGGAGTTCGAGTTGTTATCGACAGGTGAGGTGGAGAGGCTGTTTCATATGCGTGGCAATTATTATGAATATGGAGATAAGGTCGGTCGGATGTTGGCTCACCAACTGCGTAGCCGAGTGGCCTCGCGTTCTATCACTCAGATTATGCAGTCCAGGGGGGCATTAACCTTGGATCCTGTAGAAATTAGTTCAACTTTTAAAAGTTTTTACTCCTCTTTATACACAGCTGGATCTCCTGACAATTCAGGTAACATGGACCATTTTCTTGGAAATATTGATTTTCCCGGAGTTGACCCTCTATTGGCATCTGAGCTTGACAGCCCCATCACCTTAGATGAGATCACTAACTCAATCAACTCATTGCAATCTAGGAAATCACCTGGCCCGGACGGGTTTCCTGCCGAATTTTATAAGAAAATTCATGTTGTATTGGCCCCATTACTTCTGGCTGTATTCGAGGAATCTTTAGAACTAGGGACGCTGCCACAAACATTGAGACAAGCGTCTATAACTCTATTGCTCAAAGATGGGAAGGACCCAACATTATGTAATACGTACAGACCTATTAGCCTCCTCAATGTTGATGTCAATATTTTAGCCAAACTTTTGGCCTCTCGTTTGGAGGGGGTTCTCCCTAGCATTGTTTCAGAGGAGCAAACCGGGTTTATAAAAGGACGGCATTCCTTTTCTAATATTCGTACTCTACTTAGTATTTTGTATTCAAAACAAAACAGCGCCTCATCTGAAGTGGTCATCTCTTTGGACGCAGAAAAGGCATTTGATAGGATCGAATGGGAATATCTTTTTACGGTGCTAAGGAGGTTCAGCTTAGGGGATGGACTGATATCATGGATCCGTTTATTATATGTGGAACCGCAGGCTTCCATATATACCAGCGATGCTAAATCTGACTATTTTACTCTGTCACGGGGTACGCGCCAGGGATGTCCTTTGTCTCCCTTACTTTTTGCCATAGCAATTGAGCCTCTCTCTATGGCGCTTAGAACTCTTCCTGTATTTCAGGGTATAATTCGCAAAGGAACTGAACATAAACTAGCCCTATACGCTGACGACTTACTACTTTATGTTACAGATCCGATTGCATCTAGTCCTGAGATAATACGCATATTAAATGACTTTGGGAAATTTTCCAGGTATAAACTGAACCTACAGAAGAGTGAATGCTTACTCATAAACCAATCTGGCCAAAAAATAAAACAGACTGAAATACATTTTCATTTGGAGGACTCAAAATTCAAATATCTCGGAGTTAATGTCACCCGTTCTTATTCTGCGTTAATGGCGGCGAATTTTACACCCTTAATTTCATACATGAAGTCTTCATCACATCATCACATCATCTTCCAAAGACGGGCAGCTCTACCATTATCCCCTCTTGGTAGAATAAACACAGTAAAAATGAACATTCTTCCAAAATTCCTCTACCTTTTCCAGTCCATCCCTTTGTTTTTACCCAAATCTTTCTTCAAGAATATAGACCAATTAATCTCCTCTTTTGTATGGCCAGGGAAAACTCCCAGGGTTTCCAAATTTTCACTTCAGAGGAGTCGACTAAGTGGTGGCCTCTCCTTGCCCAATTTCATGTATTATTATTGGGCGGCTAATATTCAGAAACTGGTGCTCTGGGTGCAGGCGCCCTCTCTTCCATGGTGCGACTTAGAAGCGAAGTCTTGTACTTCAACCTCCCTCCCTGCTATGGTGTTCTCCTCCCTTCCTATAGCCCTTTCACAATACACGGATAATCCAATAGTATGTACCTCTCTAAAAATTTTCTATCAGTTTCGCTGTTATTTTAAATCCATCTCGGCCTCAACCATGGCCCCTATATGTGATAGCCACCTCTTTCCCCCCTCCTTTATAGATTCCACATTCTCTTTGTGGGAAATTCTCATTCGCTTTGAGGATCTTTTCATTAATAATGTGTTTGCAAACTTTTCTGATTTATCCTCATCATTCAGCGTGCCTCCGTCTCACCTATTCCGTTTCTTTCAAGTTAGGCATCGTGTCTCCTCCCTATTCGCTGGTTTTCCCTCCTTACCCACAAAGTCTGCATGGGAAGAGGTGTTCAAGCTGAATCCTCATAAGGGTGGCATTATCTCACGGATATATGCAACGATCTGGTCACAGGACGATTCTTACAATATCAAAACCATTAGTGCTTGGGAAGAGGAATTGGGCCTGGAGCTTGAGGATGATTACTGGGGCAGAGCGTTAGATAATATACGTACCACCACGTCCTGTGCTAAACTTAGTTTCATACAATTTAAAGTGGTCCATAGAGCTCACCTCTCTCGGAGTAAACTATCTAAAATATATCCCAATGTCCCTGACATGTGTGAAAAATGCAAACTTTCGCCCTGTAACCTCAGTCGTATGTTTGCACTCTGTCCCAAATTGCAGAACTTTTGGAACTCTTTCTTCAAAACTATGTCCGATGTTCTTAAAATCAAATTAGATGTCTGTCCTTTAATTGCCATCTTTGGTGTTCCATCTCAGCGTCAACCTCTGAACCATAAAGAAGCTAGTGTTGTGGCCTTTGCATCGTTACTTGCTCGGCGCAGAATACTGTTGTCTTGGACCTCTCCACAACCCCCCTCTATATCAGTCTGGCTTAAAGATTTAATCTTCTTTTTAAAACTTGAAAAAATCAAGTACAACATCAGAGGCAGGGGTGAATCATTTTTGGGAAAATGGGCACAATTTATTACCTACTTCAATGATGTATGCGCCCTGGTGGTGGATTGAGGAGAGGTAGACTGTAATTCCTGATCATCTTACCCCTTTTTTTGTTGTTGTTGTTGTTTTGGGTTTTTATGTTTGTTAGGTTTTTTTTGTTTTTGTTTGTTTGTTTTTTTGTGTGTGTTTTTTTTTCTCTGGTTGTTTGTTTATTGTTTTTTTGTTTCCCCCTGTCTTTTGGTTTTGGCTGCGGTTGTTTGTTGGGGTTGTTGGGTGGGGTGTTATATGAAATGTAAATTTTCAATAAAAATTCTATGATCAAAAAAATAAAAAATAAAAATAATAATAAATAAAATAAAAAATAAACATTTCCATCATGTTTTTTTCTCCTATATGATCAATACGTATATATTCCTCTTTTCTGTGTGTTTGGCATGAATGAACACAAAATACAGGATCTAAGCATGTTCATTTGAGCAAACTCAAATCATTCCATAAAACTGGCTAAAATCAAATATAGGCAGACACATTTGTAATCTAGTTATAGACTAGAGTAAAAAAAACAGATAAACAACGTCTTAAAAAAAAGCAAGACTTTCTATATTTACAAAGTGAAAATGAGTATAAATTGCAAACAGGTGAAAGCAGCAATTGGAAAATGATCAGTATTTAACAGTGACCTCTGTTGATGATGGAATGGACAGGTGTGGCTATGGCAGGTGAAAATTCTACATGAGCAAGGATTTGAGGATGTTATAAATGGTACCTAGAAATGCTCCTCATAACCATAGCCTAACTATCTACCAAACAGAATAACTGAGAAACATCCAGCAGTTGATGTAGGCAGGTTATTCATCCACTTGCCCTTTTGAGCCACTCAGAAGATCTGACAGGTGTAAGAAGACAGACATAGAAAATTGGGAAAACGCAATAATTGTAACTAGTAATGTACTGGAGAAATGTGTATTACTATTCCAAAAGTACCAATAGATCTTGGACTTAATTTGGCAACCTTAGATTCAGCATAGTATCAACATTGATTATATCTGCATTGGATCATGCGGTCTTTGCATAGGGCAGGCTCTAGTTGGTCTGGGAGTGACTGCAGTTTTCAGTTGTGATACTCTGCATGCCAACTTGCATACTTATACTATGTACTCAAAGTATGTACTCTTTTCATGAAGAAAAAGTATGCAAGTACTGGCACATACTAAGAGAATGTTGTCATAGTAAACAAACTCCTTGTTGCATTTCAGCTTTTCTTCGTTCGTTATTCTTTATATAATTTAAACTATATAATTTATCATTCCCTTGATCTATTTTTCCACATTTTATTTACATCTCTCTTAAATGTATCCTTGAACAAAACCATCAGAAAATTCCTCCTCCCTCACGCAAGGATTTGTGGGCAATATTAACTGAAAAAGTGTTTCAACATACTACTTGTTGGGACATGCTAATTCTCATCTCAGATACTATTTAGAATGGATAGTATGCCAATTGGGATATATCTGGCCATTACTCCCAGATTTAAGGCTGACACTGAAATTGAGCAATTGCTTCCCAAAAATGTGAGGTGACTTGTTGGCCTGAGACTATGCTCAGTCAGACAATTCAGTTCTGAACACATGCTAAAATAATGCTTTCTCTATTTATAAGAGGTGGGTAATCTGGTGAAAGAATGAGTCAAATGCAGGCTTTTGCAAGCTTTTGAAAAATGGTCCATGATTACCTGTCTAGTGGCTTTGCTTTATGGTGATGGCTGATCTGTGACGAAATCTATTACAGAATGATAACAGAGGCATTGCAGGTGAGACAGACACTCCGGAAGACCGATTGGAAGTTGACAAGGGGATTTAGACTGAGGAAAACTGAATGACATAGAATGGCAGTGATATAATGTCTTGTACACTGCCATGATCCTACATTTCATAATTTAGAATTCATTATTCGCTAAAATAGTCTGTTTGACATATTATAGATATTTTAGTATGATGAATATTGAGTAGATATTACAAATAAGCCTTAGGCGTAATGTGTTTCTTTCCCCAACTCAGCTTAACTATACTGGGACCTGTTACCTTATAACCACACTCTCAGGTCTCTCATGTTTTTCAGTCCTCCTATCTCACTGACTGGCTTCCTGAACTGACGTCTGTTGTCTGCAAATATAATTTCACAATATTTACATATTAATTACTGCGGTTACTTATTTCTGCATTTACTTTAGAGACATCAATTGTGTCAAAATGTGTTAAACCTGTATCTCCTGAAAATATTTCTCATTCAAATTACTTCAGTCAAATATTTGTTTAAATAATCATTCACTTTGGTTGCATTTTAATGAGGTTAATACAGCACAACGACCACAAATCAGAGGCAGCTCTGCCTTATAGTGTATGGATGCAAATTGAAATACAGACATGAGTAACTGATTATGTGTGTGTGCAATGTGCCCTGTGGACTGCTGTCCATTCCAAGGTGAATTCCTGCCCCATGTTCCCAGGATAACCTTCCAGATCCACTGTGACCTTAATAAGGATAAAGCGGCTTCTTAAGATGATTCAATGAAAGAATAACTGTATAGTTGTGGCAAGGGAGGAGTCAACACTGATGAGTTGTGCATTACATTGAAAACAGACACACACCCAATGAATTAACTCATTAATTAATTCACAGCAAGGCCAAGACTGTACCATCTGTTTCATATGTCAGTCATGACATCGATCATGCCATGTTATGTCAAACATTAAGGGGGTTACGATTCACTTGTTTTCTCGATTCATCAGTTATTAATCCTGCCGATCCATATGCATCGATCTTGACGTATGATTTTTGATTCAATAATAGTGCTGGTTGATTATCGATTTAAAATGCTAAAAATAAAATGCATCATGATTATTTTATGTAGGTTACAATATTTAAATGAATTATTACAGTAAGTTATCTTAGCGAACCGGTGCGAATAGCAGGCGCAGTGTATTATCTCATTACTCTCAGACTCCAGCCAGTTTACGGCTGATAGTTGCACGACCGCATGCTACCATGGGGGCTAACGGTGGGCCCAAAATCTGAAAGGTGCCAGCGAATATGAACTCAAAAGTTTGGGAACAATTTGGTTTTCAGAAAAGAGATGGAAAACTGGTCAGTCGCAGTTTGCAGACATTGTAAATTCAAGTTGAAGTACTTCGGGAATACGACAAATCTCAGCAGCCATTTGGGCAGGCACTAGGTATTAAGACAGAGATATCTGGAGAAGCAAATGTGGCAGTTGTTAGTTCAAGTTCAGATATGGTACGGTCTAATCCGCCTAATCTGTTTGGTCTGAATGTTCCCAAAAATTCCACTCAATCTATAACTGCATTCTTTGCCAGGTTGCCCTATAGTGAGCTGTTGGCATTTTTGTGAATTCCTGACAGTTTTTTTAAATTGCACTTTGTATTCCTGCTTGCCTATATGTTCAGGAAATATTATGTTTACTTTTACTGCAATAAAAACTTGGTACAGTTAACAGTTTAAAATAGTTCGTCATTCTTTTTTTTGCTTGAGATACATTTGAAGTTAAATACTGTGAATAATAAATTTTAAAAGGTTACTGAATTGAATTGCCGAATCGAATCATTTTTAAGTTAATCGAATTGAATCGTTCTGAATTTTCCAAAATCACTTCTGAATCTGATCGTAAACCAATGAATTGTGAATCAAATTGATTCAGTGTCAACCCAATGATTCACACCCTTATCAAACATTCACTTTCTGAAAATATCACAAAATATACTCCATAAAATCTCTGCCCAGAAAAATACAAAACACATTTAAGCCCAATTAAGCAATACAATTAGAGCTGCAACAACTAATCGATAAAATCTATAATAATCGATTATGAAAATCGTTGTCAATGAATTTCATTATCGATTAATTGGTCTGCGCACGGTACAGGACACGTTTACGTTACCTCTGTTCCGAAAACACGCTTCGGAGAGTAAATACTAAAGTTGTGTCTCAAATGACGTACTATACACTTACACTATGCACTGTGTACTCTACTGTACTGTACTGTCTAATTTTAGAAAGGTAATATCGTCTCAAAAGGAACACTAGCTTTTTTTTTACTAACCGGAAGTATAAGCCGCTTCCCAGTCGATGGCGCATGACATCATACGCATGTAATGTAATGCCACTAGCTTTAGCAGATATCCAGACCAGAGTCAACGACAATGACTTTCTTCAGTTTACTGTTCATGTCAGCGATACCTTTTATAAAAAGTAATGCATAAATACTTTTATACAATATAAACTTATTAGTTTATATTATATATATATAAGTATGTATGCATTATATTTCATGGATGCACAAAAAGCACTGAATTAAACTACAGTCCTAAATTAATAATATATATTCTGGTGTGTGTGTGTGTGTGTGTGTGTGTATTAGGTTATTTTCAGTCTTAAATAATTGGACAAACAGTTGTGTAACGTTTTAGTCTGAAGTTTATATTTGTAACACTCAGTTTGTGGATTTTATTTTAAATAAACGAAAAAACAGTACTGAAAGTCTAACCCCGCATCCAATTAATTGATTAATTGAAAAAATAATTGGCCAACTAATTGATTATGAAAATAATCGTTAGTTGCAGCCCTAAACACACTTAAGCACAAATAAAGCAACACCAATCACAGCCTTTCCACAAAATTCTAAAATGTCAACACAGACTGTAGAACAAGGGATTATGAGACTACTGTAATGCCTCTAGGGTAGGAGTGTCCAAACTCTTTTCAAAGGGGGGCAGATTAGATGACATCAAAAACCCCAAGGTTTAGTTTAATTTTAAGGTCAGTTTAATTTTAGTGGAATAACTACAGCAGGTTATCACCTGACAGCTGCAGTTGTGACATACAAGGTGATAATAAATTCATGCTTCTATTTGGGGCAAATGACAATGACCAGTTTAGTTCATTCACAGAAGGTTTTTCATTCTTAGTGGTTTGAAGGATCACCACTTATTAGCTCTAGTAATGCTCTGTGCCCTGCTTGCGCTGATAAAAAGTTGTTTCTGCCAAGATAGCATCCAGCTGCTTCAGTTTCTCTGCCCTCTCATCCTCTGAACATATTTTGCAATGCCCATGATTTGGTTCATAACATCTCATGATATTTAATTCCTTAATTCCCGCATCATTCTCTTGACACATGAGGCACAAACATTCACTATGGCTCTTGATGAAAAAGTATTCTTGTTTCCATCTCTTTTGAAACCACTCCGTCTCACTGTTAATGTTGTGCTTTTTGTCTGTAGACATGACAAAATATCATGACAAAATATTATGAATTTCCCAAATTCATTTGCAGGTGTAGTCAGAGAAAGAAAGCCTTTTGTAATTTACAGTGGGGGAAATAAGTATTGAACGCGGCAACATTTTTTTCAGTAAATATATTTCCAATGAGGCTATTCACATGAAATTTTCACCAGACTTTGTTATTAACTCAAGAAATCCAAACATTAAAGTCCATAAATGAAGTTATGTGTAATAAAGCAGAAGGACACAGGAAAAAGAAAAAAGTATTGAACACACTAACTGTAATTTATTTAATACTTAGTGGAGAAGCCTTTGTTTGTAATGACAACTTCAAGACGCTTCCTGTATGAAGAAATTAATCGGCCGCAGTATTCAGGTGTGATTTTGGCCCATTCTTCTACACATATTGTCTTTAAACCTTGTTCAATCGGAGTCAAGTCAGGTGATTGACTGGATCATTCTAACGCCTTGATTTTTACTCTCTGAAACCAACTAAGAGTTTCCTTTGCTGTATGTTTTGGATCGCTGTCCTACTGGAAGGTCCACCCACGTCTCATCTTCATCATCCTGCTGGACGGCAGCAGATTCTTCTCAAGAATCTCCCGGTAAAGGGATCCATTCATTGTTCCTTCAATTATATGAAGTCTGCCAGTACCATGCGATGAAAAACAGCCCCACACCATGATGCTTCCACCTCCAAACTTCACTATTGGTAGGGTGTTTTTGGGGTGATGTACAGAGCCATTTCTTCTCCAAACATGGTGTGTAGTATGACAGCCAAAAAGTTCAATTTTGTGCTCATCTGACCAGACTACACTCTCCCAGTATTTCATAGGCTTGTCCAAATGAGTTGTAGCAAACTTTAAACAAGCTGTGACATGCCTTTTCTTTAGTAATGGAGTCTTGCAGGGTGAGTCCATGGCGGTGGAGTGCACTGCCTATTGTTTTCTCTGTGACGATGATATTTGCTGCCTCCAAGTGTTTCTGGAGCTCTTTCTGAGTGGTCCTTGGCTCCTGGGCTTTACTTTCTAACTACTTATGGATTTCAGCTGGTTCCTTGCCTTAGCTTGCCTTCGAGAACTGCTTTTTCTTAGCGTGTTCAATACTTTTTTCCTGTGTCATTCCACTTTATTACACATAACTTTATTTATGGACTTTAATGTTGTGAATTCTTTATATTTGTGGATTTCTTGAGTTAATACTGATGTCTGGTGAAAATGTCATGTGCATAACCTTATTGGAAATATATTTACTGAAAAAAATGGCACGTTCAATACTTATTTCCCCCACTGTAGATAACTGGGCTGTACTGTGTTAGCTTACAGTCTGCTGCCACAGTCAGGTGAAAGGAAAAACTGCAATGTGTTGGACAGCGGGCCACTTATCATGCACTCTAGGAGAGAAGCCGCAGACCAGTTAACATCTGTCCTCAGGCAGCATGTGGCCCTTGGGCAAGTCCCCCAACCCTATCCATAACCCTGCTCTAGGGTAACTTACTACCTGATTCCAACACAAAGCCAGGACAGGTTCTTCCTCCTTATTACGGTGTGAATTACCAATAAAGAAAAAATGGCTACTCTTTTAACCACCAAAAGACAAAGACATGAAACAGGCCTGCAGCCAGCAAGGGACCCAGCAAATGACTGTATTGTGAACAGCCCTGCCAAAAAACAAACAAAAAAAAACTATAGAAACCATCACAGAAATTCTAATGATTTCCACTACAGATACCACTGCAAGCCATCAGCTGTTAACCATTAAAATCATTATCAAATAGTTTCCATTACATAGTAGGACGTGTTAAGGACCTAGGTCCTTAAATGGTATCCATTAGACACAACATGCCACCAATAGAAGCCAACAAATTACCAGTAGAGACCCACAGGGACCATTTCAGTTTGCATGAAACCAATACAAGTCTTATTATACCCATTAAAAAATTATATGAGGGTTTCTATTATTTATTTTTAGCAGGGATTTTTCACTAAGCAAAGAACTTGAACCTATCTTGAGGTGAATTTAGTACATTTGATCCCATGAGTTTTTCCTTAGCAGTGGTGAAACTAAAATTTAGTGATATACAAGTATACAGATTCTATACAACATTAGAGTTGATACTCGTTGCATAATTTATTGCATAGTTATCTTTAACAGGCAATGTCTAAACGGATTTATTTATTTATTTATTAACTTTAAAAAAAAATTTAAAAAAGGGATCCAAAAGTCCACTCTCATTAACCGCTCTACTAGCAAGCTATAGATGCAGTACAGGGTTCTTACCTTGCTCTCAGGACACAACATTGTCTCTATAAGCCATGTATTGCTTCAGCAAATCTTTAAAAGTCGAATATACAGTATAATGAAGAATCCGTTTGTCCTTCACACTTTCGTTCACCGTCCGTTAGCTGTCTGCTGAGCAGCGGGATGTTCTCTCACACACACACACACGGCGTCGTGAGGAAAGTTTTCAACACGGAAGAACAATCAGGTTTGAATTGACAGTTGCGCTATGTTCCCATCAAAGCCGTGCAGCAGTATGCAGCTAGGAGAGAGAGAGAGAGAGAGAGAGAGAGAGAGAGAGAGAGAGAGAGAGAGGTCTTTTCGACGAGCATAGTTCTGTTAAAACGAATCATTTGACTTAGATTCAGTTGTGTGATTCGGTTCACTGAAATAATTCACTATATGCAAGCCTGCTACTTATTTAAACAGTAGCTTAAACCACTAGCTTTATAGTCTTCTAATTTTAGTTTGTGACCATGTAAATTTTATTAACAAATTTAATTAGAAAATACAGCTGCAAGAAGGGCCAGTGTTAGTTATGCCAGGGCCCAGGACACAACGGGTTAATTGTCAGGTGATTGACGATTGGCTATTCTGACGCCTTGATTTTTTTTCTCTGAAACCAACTGAGAGTTTCCTTTGCTGTATGTTCCGGATCATTGTCCTGCTGGAAGGTCCACCCACATCTCATCTTCATCATCCTGTTGGATGGCAGCAGATTCTTCTCAAGAATCTCCCGGTAAAGGGATCCATTCATTGTTCCTTCAATTATATGAAGTCTGCCAGTACCATGCGATGAAAAACAGCCCCACACCATGATGCTTCCACCTCCAAACTTCACTGTTGATATAGTGTTTTAAGGGTGATGTGCAGAGCCATTTCTTCTCCAAACATGGTGTGTAGTATGACAGCCAAAAAGTTACATTTTGCTCTCATCTGAGCAGACTATACTCTCCCAGTATTTCATAGGCATGTCCAAATGAGATCCAAATGAGACTTCAAACAAGCTTCGACATGCCTTTTCTTTAGTAATGGAGTCTTGCGGTGTGAGCGTGAGCAGTGGAGTGCATTGTTTTGTCTGTGACGATGGTACCTGCTGCCTCCAAGTGTTTCTGGAGCTCTTCGAGTGGTCCTTGGCTCTTGGGCTACTCTTCTGACTATTCTTCTGACTCCCTGGTCAGAAATCTTGTGAGGAGCTCCTGTGTGTGGTCGGTTGATGATGAAGTGATGTTACTTCCACTTTCGGATAACGACCCCAATGGTGCTTACTGAAGGATTCAGAAGTTTTTTAATATGTCTGTATCCGATTCCATCAATAGGTTTTGCAACAATAAGGTTTTGATGGTCAAAAAAAGCATCTTGTGTGTTTCTTGTGTGACACCTTGCTAACGAAAAGCCTTTTTATAGACCATCAATTTACAAACCCAGCTGATATTAATTTGCACAGATATTTATAATTACTTATGGATTTCAGTTGGTTCCTTGCCTTACCTTGCCTTGGAGAACTGCTTTTTCTTAGCATGTTCAATACTTTTTTTCAGTGTCATTCCACTTTATTACACAACTTAATTTATGGACTTTAAGTTGTGAATTCTTTATACTTGCGGATTTCTTGAGTTAATACTGATGTCTGGTGAAAAATTCATGTGAATAAACTCATTGGAAATATATTTACTGAAAAAAAAATGTTGACTCGTTCAATACTTATTTCTTCCACTGTATGAGAGAGCTATAAATAAGACAGGTACCACATGCACTCTCTAAGCAGGTTCTAATCACTGGCACCCGATCTTGAACACCTGATTCTAATTTTATGGATTTGAAGGTGTGATAAATGTGCTGAATTGGCCAGCTCGAATTTGGTTCTCAGAGATAATATCTCAGCTGGATAGCACTCCCTGAACTATGGAACACTTCGGGAACTATGGAAACTGTGAGTCTGGCCCCTGAGGGGCATCAGCTCATAGATTCCGGTCACTCAACCGAGGTTGTAGAGACCATGTTAAACGCTAGGAACATCAGAGAGACGCAGTGAAACGAGGTGTTGCGTAGCTTTGTGATACTGGGGTATGCCTGCAAATTGTGTCTGCGCTTCAGACATAGAGAAGCTGATGACATGGTTTACAGGCACCATATTATAGTCACGTGATGTGCGAAATGCCACGTCACCTGACCATGCAGGCCTATAAATAGGCGTGATTTTACACAGACTTCAGATATGGTCACGCACAAGGTCACGCACAAGGGTGCTTCCCACAGCACGAAGCTCACGCAACGTCTTGTTCCTTTCTCAGGGAACAAGGTTACATGCGTAAACCAGATGTTCTCCCCTGAGAAAACTACACTCCTCAGAAAATACCTACTATTTTGTGACAAACTCAAGAGTGGTCCAGAGTCTCCTTTGTATGCTTTATCAGAAAATACATTCAGCAATGGTGAATACTTTGGAAGAGTTTCTTAAAAATTTGCTCATAATCACTTCATTTTCTTATTTAATACATGTATACCAATACCATTTTTTTTTTTTTTACATTTTTACATTTGTAAAAGTGTGGCTTAGAGGTATGCATCAAGGAAATGGGCTGTTTTTTCTTTTGTGGGGACAGGAAGCTTGTGCGACAAAGAACAGCCCTGGTGAGTGTATCGGATAGAGTGCAGTGTTTGTGTGTTACTGCATGATGAACATTCTGCATTCCAACATCTTCAGTATCTGCTTTATCCTAGGGTCACTGTGGATTAAATGACTTATTTCTTTATACTTTGGGGCATAAAAAATTCATTAGAAAATATCACAGGCAGGTACAAACAAAAAACTGCAGGAGCAGGCAGGATTTGTCAAGCTTTCTGCAGTAATGACTGGAATTAGAAGTGTGTGAGCGGGTGAGATTTCAGAGTTCCTTCTTTTAATATAAAGGATCATTCATAGGTTTGTATAGTGGGGATCCAGTTTTAGGGGACAATGTCGGTGATGCTAAAAGGTCTATCATTTGTCATCTTGAGTGCCATGTGAGATGCCATTCATTTATCTAATATTAATTTTAATCAAACACAGTGGTGCTTGAAAGTTTGGGAATTTTCTATATTTCTGCATAAATATGACATAAAACATCATCAGATTTTCAAACAAGTCCTAAAAGTAGACAAAGAGAACACAATTAAACAGAAAAATTATACTTTTTATTATGTTTATATTTATTGAGGAAAATGATCCAATATTTCATATCTGTGAGTGGCAAAAGTATGTGAACCTCTAGGATTAGCAGTTAATTTGAAGGTGAAATTAGAGTCAGGTGTTTTTAATCAATGGGATGAAAATCAGGTGCGAGTGAGCACCCTATTTATTTAAAGAACAGGTCTATCAAAATCTGATCTCCACGATGCATGTTTATGCAAGTGTATCATGGCACGAACAAAAGAGATTTCTGAGGACCTCAGAAAAAGTGTTTTACACAGAAAAAAAGGTTACAAAACCATCTCTAAAGCATTTGGACTCCCTCAGTCAGAAGGATAAAGCCATTACTCTCCAAAAAGAACACTGCTGCCCGTATGCAGTTCAAAGATCACATGGACAACCAGAAGGCTATAGGAAAAATGTTTTCTGAACGGATGAGACCAGAATAGAACTTTTTGGTTTAAATGATACGCGTTATGATGGAATGCAGTTTTTTCCTTTCTCCAAACTTAAGAACTTTATCCTATCTGTGAAACATGGTGGTGGTAGTATCATGGTTTGGGCCTGTTTTGCTGCATCTGGGACGGAACAGCTTGCCATCATTGATGGAACAATGAATTATGAATAATACCAGCGAATTCTAAAGGATAATGTCAGGACATCTGTCCATGAACTGAATCTCAAGAGAAAGTGGGTCATGCAGCAAGATAACAATCCTAAGCACACAAGTCATTCTACCAAAAATGGTTAAAGGAGAATTGTTGTGAATGTTTTGGAATGGCCAAGTCAAAGTCCTGACCTTAAGTCAATAGAAATGTTGTGGAAGTACTTAAAGCAAGTAGTTCATGTGAGGAAACTCACCAACATCCCAGAATTGTAGCTGTTCTGTACTGAGGAAGGGGCTAATATTCTGATCAACAGTTACCAGAAATGTTTAGTTGCACTTTTTGCTGCACAAAGGGGTCACACCAGATACAGAAAGCAAAGGTTCACATGCCTTTACCACACATATATATGAAATATTTGATAATTTTCCTCAATAAATAAATGACCAAGTACAAATATTTTTGTAATATTTGTTTAACTGGTTCTCTTTATCTACTTTTAGGACTTGTGTGAAAATCTGATGATGTCATATTTATGCAGTAATATAGAAAATTCCAAACTTTTGGAAAAAACAAACTTTCAAGGACTGCTGCCAGTGCCAGTGCATTTACATTACATATTCCATTATAAGTAATCTCAGTTCCTGATTCCACAGGGATTTCCATTATGGATGTTTTTAGACAGCAAGCCAATTTAATCAATTCAAGCTTCTTGTTAGCAGACATGGTAATGTAATACTAATAAAGAGGAAATTAATATTTACCCCATGTCTAGCATATAGGTGATTACATGCACCAAAAAAACAAAAACAAAACCTCCATAAGGATTTTGTGTGCAGCATAGCCATGTGCTTGGCTCAGTAACAGTGGTGGCTGAAGTTTCACCAGAGTGCAAGGGAGTAACTTTCCTTGGATAAGTCTGTGTGAGAGAAAAAAGAGAATAACTAATGCACAGAACTATTGTTTTCTCTGCTTCTTTTATCTCTATTTTCTCAGCAAAGCGACAGTCTTTTTCTTTTTGCCTGAGGAGATGCCAGCTAGGACTACTTTGCCAGGGGGTAAGAATTTGTGATGATTACCAGCAGAGTAGCTTGACATAAACATAGAAATGCTTCAGGTTGTGCTTAATCATCCACAAAAGTGCAGTTAACTAGAGTATTAACTGGAGTATCTTTTTGCTCTGTTGCTGCAGTGTTTGAAATTTGGGTAAAACCACATAAGAACAGGTTTAGGCAGACATTCTTTCATGTCTCTCATCCTAAGACCCTCACTGTAGAATGTAACCATTTTAAATGTATTTTCTATAGTGACATATATTAAATATCTTTTACTGAATTAACTCCCATTTAAACTTCCAGTATACATAGGTTCTGTGTGTTTTGAAACATTTTTTTATTTCTTTTTTTTTTCAGTACAGGCAAACATATTGCATAATTGTGTTGGATAGAGATTATGCTGACAAACACTGGAGTATATCTTTTATTCTTTTTAATGTGACTGTCAACAAACTTGTTTCCATATCTTTTATCTTTTTTAATCTTTCCTGATCTATTCCACATCCATGTATGTCTACAATTACCCTTTAATAATTATGTGCTTTTGAGGAAACTACACACTGTTCTTACATTTTATCAGTTACAGTATCTCACAAAAGTGAGTACATCCCTCACATTTTTGTAAATATTTGATTATACCTTTTCACGTGACAACACTGAAGAAATGAGACTTTGCTACAATGTAAAGTAGTGAGTGTACAGGTTGGGTAAATTTGCTGTCCCCTCAAAATAACTCAACACACAGCCATTAATGTCTAAACCACTGGCAACAAAAGTGAGTGCACCCCTAAGCGAAAATGTCAAAATTGGGCCCAAAGTGTCAATATTTTGTATGGCCACCATTATTTTCCAGCGCTGCCTTAACCCTCTTGGGCATGGAGTTCACCAGAGCTTCACAGGTTGCCACTGGAGTCCTCTTCCACTCCTCCATGATGACATCACAGAGCTGGTGGATGTTAGAGACCTTGTGCTCCTCCACCTTCCATTTGAGGATGCCCCACAGATGCTCAATAGGGTTTAGTCCATCACCTTCACCCTCAGCTTCTTTAGCAAGGCAGTGGTCATCTTGGAGGTGTGTTTGGGGTTGTTATCATGCTGGAATACTGCCCTGTGGCCCAGTCTCCGAAGGGAGGGGATCATGCTCTGCTTCAGTATGTCACAGTACATGTTGGCATTCATGGTTCCCTCAATGAACTGTAGCTCCCCAGTGCCGGCAGCACTCATGCAGCCCCAGACCACGTCACTCCCACCACCATGCTTGACTGTAGGCAAGACACACTTGTCTTTGTACTCCTCACCTGATTGCCACCACACACGCTTGACACCATCTGAACCAAATAAGTTTATCTTGGTCTCATCAGACCACAGGACATGGTTCCAGTAATCCATGTACTTAGTCTGCTTGTCTTCAGCAAACTGTTTGTGGGCTTTCTTGTGCATCATCTTTAGAAGAGGCTTCCTTCTGGGACGACAGCCATGCAGACCAATTTGATGCAGTGTGCGGCGTATGGTCTGAGCACTGACAGGCTGATCCCCCACCCCTTCAACATCTGCAGCAATGCTGGCAGCACTCATACGTCTATTTACCAAAGACAACCTCTGGATATGACGCTGAGCATGTGCACTCAACTTTTTTGGTCGACCATGGCGAGGCCTGTTCTGAGTGGAACCTGTCCTGTTAAACCGCTGTATGGTCTTGGCCACCACACTGCAGTTCAGTGTCAGGGTCTTGGCAATCTTCTTATAGCCTAGGCCATCTTTATGTAGAGCAACAATTCTTTTTTTCAGATCCTCAGAGAGTTCTTTGCCATGAGGTGTCATGTTGAACTTCCAGTGACCAGTATGAGGGAGTGTGAGAGCGATGACACCAAATTTAACACACCTGCTCCCCATTCACACCTGAGACCTTGTAACACTAATAAGTCACATGACACCGGGGAGGGAAAATGGCTAAATGGGCCCAATTTGGACATTTTCGCTTAGGGGTGTACTCACTTTTGTTGTCAGCGGTTTTTACTTATCTTTTTGCTAAGCTTTCAGTGATGTATTTTCTTCTTCATTGTGGTCTTTGCTTTCATTACCTGAGCTAAATCATGGTACAGTCCTTATCATAATCCCTCTATCAAGCCTAGAAAATATGCCTGTAAATAAGTCCTAATGAAAATGTCATTATACTGTATAAGCAGTGTTTACTGTTGAAACTCAGTTTATATATGAAGCTGTTGTTTCCACTCAAATCACTACCAATATGATGATGTCACTATTTGACAACATTTATGTATCTTCCCAAAATAAGCTGGTGCTTATGGTAGTTCTACTGTATTTTAAAGTAGAACTACCATAAGCACCAAAGTACAGACAAAGGAAGCCAGGACACAGAGACAACTATGACTCTCTCTTTACAAGCATGATTATTAAACTGTGTGATTCACTGGACTTCATGTATTAGTTGGTTGAACGCTTGTATTTAACCATACATTATTATATGTCATTATTATATATAAGATGCCAGCTAATGTTAAAATACTTTGTTTAAATTTATGGCATTTGGTAGACACCCTTACCCAGAGTGACTTACATTCATCTAATTTTTTATACAACTGAACAGTTGAGGGTTAAGGGCATGGCTTAAGGGCCCAGCAGTGGCAGCTTGGTAGGATTTGAACTCATGACCTTCCAATCAGCTACCATTGCCCTTCAGAATATACACTGGTTGTATGCACTAAATCATATTGGGCCAAACAATTGTCAGACAGGCAAGGAGGAGGCGGGAACTGGCTGAATGTAAACATACAGTTTAAGAATCAACATAACTCAAACGTAACAGAAAACACACAAATCAAACACAAAGTGCACATGCATCGCTCTCTCCCTCTGTCGCTTCCAGCCACTCCTTTATCACTCTCTCCAACTGATTAGACAACTTAGTGCCAGGCGTGCATCCTCACACCCGAGCCGCTCCCCCCACCTCGTCACACTCGGTTATTACTGTACCCAGACAAATAGACAGACAGATGGACATGTACTTTAGTCATCCACAATGGGAGGCTAGGGGGTAATAAAATACCTACAATTCTGTGAAAACTTTTAATTGCTTCTTTAGCATCCAGTAACAACGGCTTTTTATTGCAACATGCTGAATATCAGTGAGTCCATCAATATATTGCTATCTCTTCATTCCCTCTCTTTTAAAATTCGTCATTTAGGCCTTTACGAAAATATTATTCCCCCTTACCACATATGTCAATCAGCAGACATTTTTGATCCCTGCTTCTTTAGTTATGCACTGTGACTGTAGTCAACAATTAAGTGAGAATCATAGTCTCTACTGTAGCATAATTCTACAATACAGTTTTTTGGTCTGTAACAATTAAGAGAGAATCTCACTGAGAGACAGGGTCAGTGTGAACTTGAACTTTATTTTCCACCTCGTCCCTCTGGCATGACACACAGGCTAAGCAGGGACACAAAGAAAAACAAATGAAAACTATCTAGCAAACTATCTAGCTTGCTCACAAACATGCGGCTTACTGTCAAACTGAGGGACATAGGAAGCAAACATAGATCAAGCTCCGATGTGCCATCCAAGGAACCACCAAGAGACTTCCAGGTGGTTGAGTCATATAAAGGCCACTACTAATATCAAAGTCCTGTGTCTGATCACTTATTTCACCTTATCTTTGACATGTAGAAGTAACAGCTGTCAATTCAGCAAGAGTGTAGGAGCACAGAGAGCAAAAAAAAACATGGAAGGACTAGACAGGTGATGGATGTGGGATGTGCAAGATAGTTCACTGGATGCCAGAATGAGCATTTAAGCTTTTTTTTTTAACTTATATTTTATTACTCTTATTAAGCATACATAAAACATCGACATCTATTTTTTTCTCCTCAACATGTTTAGTGTCTGAGTCTGCTGTCAGCTTGTGAATACAAGGTGAATGTTCATGTATTAACATTGCATTCACAATGTGTTCATCCTATGTTACATGTTTGCATATTTAAGTCGAGTGATGATTGATTAGCTGATTGAACCATATAATACCACATTTATTTGAGAGTTTTGACAAGAAGGCCTTTTCTTTTTTGCAAATATTACATAAAGTATCCTCAAGGATGAATTTTATGTGATTAACTCATTTTTAACCAAAATGCATTAAGTTTATAATACTAAGTTCATAGTTTGTATATTAATAATATCAACTTACCTACTTCCAATATAGTCAGTCCCACCTCAAACAAGCCAGAAGAAGAACAGATCAACTCTGTTTTTGTTTTGTAGTTGATAATGTGTTAACCACAGAAACTGAACAAAAGTAAAGTGGCTTTAAAAAAAAAAAAAAAAAAATTGTCTTCTTAACTGAAAAAAAATTATTTACCCTACATGGTACCTGCACTCACCCAAAACTATCATAAATGAAGGAATGCTTTTTGCAGCTCTAATGTAATGTAAGTCTAACTAATTCAAAGTCTAACTAATGCCCCAAAAATCTACTTAAAGCATTTGATATTAGCCATTGTGAAACAGTGAAGCAGGCATCTAAAATCAGCACCAATCAAAAGAGATTGTATGGTGCACCATGTCCAAAATTATCCAACCAGCAATTCTACCTAGTGGATATGTGGATATAGAAATTCCCAATAATTCTACATTACAGTGTTATGCCACCGCCGGCAGATGGCACTGCGGCACGGTTGCTATACGGCTCACGTGACTCTTTGTTTTCATTCGCTTCCTGCCCGAGTTCTAGTTTCTGTTTGAGGATGTCTTGATTTAACCCAGGTGTCTTTGGTTTAGATTAATTATGTTAGTTATTTAAACCCCTCGTGTTGCTGCGCACATGGCGCGGCATTAAGCTGAACTAAATTGAATCTACCCACGCGACTGGACTAAGAGAGACAAAGCTAAAAAGTTGCGGCAAAGCAACACCAAGCCAAGCAAGTTGTGTGTTTATGCCATGCCATAGTTGTGTGTTCATGCCATGCCATAGTTGAGTATTCATGCCATGCCATAGTTCAGTATTCATGCCATGCCATAGTTGAATGTTCATGTCATGCCATAGTTGAGTATTCATGCCATGCCATAGTTGAGTGTTTATGCCATGCCATAGTTGAATGTTCAGGTCATGCCATAGTTGAGTATTCATGCCATGCCATTGTTGTGCGTTCATGTCAAGCCATAGTTAAGTGTTCATGCCATGCCTCAGTTAAGAGTGTTCATGCCATGCCTAAGTTAGATGAGTGTTTCCTACCTTAGTTTAAGGAATGTTCATGTCTTAATTTAAGGAATGTTCATGTCTTAGTTGAAGGAGTGTTCAGGCCTTAGTTCAATTAGTGTTTCCGTTCCATGTCCTCTGTTTGAGTATCAAATAAAGACTTCCCTCCTGCACTTACTTCCTGTCCAAGTCTCGTCACGTAACAGAATGCCGCGCCCGAGCAGGGAAGTAGCAGGAGAGCACCTGGTTGGGAGGCGCTCAGACTACTGGCCGCAGTACAAGTCCGTGCAGTTTCCACAGAGGACGGCCGCTGAACTCCCGCTGGAAACGTATGGGTGGGGATCCCACCCGCTGCTGTTCCTGTTTCACAGCCAGGTGTACTTTGCAAGCCTGTCGGCCACCAAGCCTCCCGAGAAACAGTGGCTGGGATTCCTAGTATCCCGGTTTTATGGCCCGGCCTGGGATTGGGCAAAGCAGCTGGCCCGTTCAGGGTCCAGTGCCCTCTATGACGTCACCCAGTTCTCAGAACTTTTTCTGAAGGACTTCTCGCAGCCGGGGAAAGCAAACTGCCTGGATATACTGGAGAGGGGAATCGAAGTAATGGACAGGGAGGACTGGCCATTCCACCTCTATTATACATGGCTGGACCGGATAGAAGTAGCAGCTTCGCTTCAGGTTCTGGTCGACGCTGTGGAGCTCCAGCCCGAGGTTAACAGGGCAACCTCAGGGCCCCCGTCTGAGGTCAACATGGCAACCTCAGAGCTCCAGCTTGAGACCTACGGGGAGGTCTCAGCTGTGGAGCTCTTGCCTGAGGTTAACAGGGCAACCTCTGGGCAAGCTCTGGGCCCCTGTAGGAGGTCAACCCGGCAACCACGGAGCTCCGGCCAGAGGCCTACGGCGAGGTCTCGGCTGTGGAGCTCCCCCCGGAGGTCAACCCGGCGACCTCGGAGCTCTGGCCGGAGGCCTACGGCGAGGTCTCGGCTGAGGAGCTCCCCCCCGGAGGTCAACCCGGCAACCGGGAGCTCCGGCCGGAGGCCTACGGCGAGGTCTCGGCTGTGGAGCTCCCTCCGGAGGTCAAACTGGCGACCTCGGAGCTCCGGCCGGAGGCCTATGGTGAGGTCTCGGCTGTGGAGCTCCCCCGGAGGTCAACCCAGTGACCTCGGAGCTCCGGCTGGAGGCCAGCTGAGGAGGCTGTCCCGCTGCCCAGCCCAGCCGAGGAGGCTATCCCGCTGCTCTGCCCAGCCGAGGAAGCTGTCCTGCTGTCCAGCCCCGCAGAGGACGTCCCTCTGCTTTCCTGCACCGCTGAGTACGCCGTTCTGTTTGACTACTCCGCGGAGGACGGTATTCCGTTTGCCTGCCCCACAGAGTACAGTTCTCTGTTTACCTGCGCTGAGGAGGACGTCTCTCTGCTGTCCTGCTTCGCAGAGGAAGTCAACCAGCCGTCTGGTTCCGCTGGGGACTCCGCCCAGCGTTCCAGCCCCGCTGGGGACTCCGCCCAGCATTCCAGCCCCGTCGTGGGCGGCGCCCAGCATTCCAGCCCCATCGTGGGCGGCACCCAGCGTTCCAGCCTCGTGGTGGCAGCGAGTGGCAGCTTTCACGGCGGCCCCCGACCCCCCATTGGAGGGGTTTTTTGGCGCTCCAGGAGAGGCGCCTTTGGAGGGGGGTTCTGTTACGTCACCGCCGGCAGATGGCACTGCAGCGCGGTTGCTATACGGCTCACGTGACTCTTTGTTTTCATTCGCTTCCTGCCCGAGTTCTAGTTTCTGTTTGAGGATGTCCTTGATTTAACCTAGGTGTCTTTGGTTTAGATTAATCATGTTAGTTATTTAAACCCCTCATGTTGCTGCGCACGTGGTGCGGCATTAAGCTGAACTAAACTGAATCTACCCACGCGAATCGGGACTGGACTAAGAGAGACAAAGCTAAAGAGTTGCAGCAAAGCAACACCAAGCCAAGCAAGTTGTGTGTTTATGCCATGCCATAGTTGAGTGTGTATGCCATGCCATAGTTGAGTATTCATGCCATGTCATAGCTGAATGTTCAGGTCATGCCATAGTTGAGTATTCATGCCATGCCATAGTTGCGTGTGTATGCCATGCCATAGTTGAGTATTCATGCCATGTCATAGCTGAATGTTCAGGTCATGCCATAGTTGAGTGTTCATGTCATGCCATAGTTGAGTATTCATGCCATGCCATTGTTGTGCGTTCATGTCAAGCCATAGTTAAGTGTTCATGCCATGCCTAAGTTAGATGAGTGCTTCCTACCTTAGTTTAAGGAATGTTCATGTCTTAATTTAAGGAACGTTCATGTCTTAGTTGAAGGAGTGTTCATGTCTTGGATTAAAGAACGTTCATGTATTAGTTTAAGGAGTGTTCAGGCCTTAGTTCAATTAGTGTTTCCGTTCCATGTCCTCTGTTTGAGTATCAAATAAAGACTTCTCTCCTGTGCTTACTTCCTGTCCAAGTCTCGTCACATAACAACAGATGGAGAGACACTTTGTAGATGAACGACTTTCAAGGGGAACCATTGTTACGACCCGGTCTAGGTCAGGCCACAAGATACAATAAAATAACGGGTGGCAAGACTTTGAATTTGCCTTGTTTCTTTTTTACTCTCAGTCTTTTTTTATTTTAGTGGTTTGAACTTCAGAAGCCGACCAGGCCACAATAATAAACAAAATTTCCATCTAACTGTATAAAAAGAAATTAATTATCCTAAAAGAAAAGGAAAAAAAATACAGTTCCTTCCCTCATTCTCTAGCTAACCCAAAACTAAGAGAAAACGAATCAACATAAATAGCGCCGACTACCTACTAACCACCATCACCAGTACACTATTTACAAAGGTGACTATTAGTGTGTGTAAGTTACCCAAAAAATACATATACATATATTTACACAAGTAAATATAACACTCGATATAACACAAAAAATATAGTAAATATAACACTCAAATCTTAAAGGGGCAGATCACAAACAACATCAGTAACAAGCAGAAGATCATATACAAGCAGAATCAACACACGTAAATGAATTCTAGAGACACAAAGCAACGGCAATGATCTGCCCTGGGATGGAGGCTGATGAGGCTTAAGTACACCTCTGGAAATGTGCAGCCAACCAATCCTAATGCATGAGCCAGGAGCAGGCATGTACAAGATGTGTTCGTCCAGTGGCAAGCCAGGATGTGACGCATTACAGTTGGCATGGCCTAAAGAAGTCGGAGGAAACAAAAGAAACCCATCCCACCAATGACACACACATGAATAGCACATAGAACAAATAGAAATACACTTGACAATGTAACACCATCAAAGGATGACCTTTTCCCAAAAGAGCCTAAACAACATGGGTCTAGAAACACGTCTAAGATCTTGCCACCAATGAACTTTGAAGCAGTGGAAACAGTCTCTGAAGTAATGGATCTACTTTACTGTTTAGCAGTTACACAGACATTGCAAGGTTTTGGAAAATAGCTGGAAAATCCTGCGTCTGCTTGCAATGCCAAGTAAAATAAAGGTGGAGGAGGAAGTAAGTAAAGGTCTGAGCCTGATACATACAATTACCCATAATACTTCAACTACTTCTCCACACAAAAACATCTGGGTTGTAACCCTGTTCCCTGAGAAGGGTACGAGACGTTGAGTGAGCTTCACACTGTGGGAAGCACCCTCACATGTGACTGGCATCTGAAGCTTGTGTAAAATAATGCCTGTTTATAGGCCTTACCTAGATCAGGTGACATGGCAATTAAGCGCATCGCGTGATATAAATGGCACCTGTAAACCACGCTGCCAGCCTCTATTATCTGAAGCGAAGACGCAATTCACAGGCATGCCCCAGTATGACAAAGCTATGCAACGTCTCGTTTTCTTCTCAGGGAACAGGGTTACATGCATAACCCAGACGTTCCCTTTCAAAGTGAACTCAACATTGTGTGAGCTTCACGCTGTGGGAATGAGAATACCCATGCTGTCATACTAAGGGTATGGCCTGTTTAAAAGATCCGAGCCCAAGGGTCACTGTTGCCACCAAAGCAGACCAACAACTGCTCCAACTTACGCCACTGGCCTGAGTGGTGAACGTAAGTACAGAGAGCCCTTACTGGATACAGTAGGTGCAATTTCTCTTGTTCCAGTGTGAGGAACAGAGGAGAGCAGAAACCTTCAACACTACCGACTGGGCAGCAGATGTAGGCACTTTAGGAATATAATCTGACCTAGGATATAGGAAGGCCTTGGCTAATCCAGGGGCAAAGTCAAGGCAGGAAGGGGCAACAGAGAGAGCTTGTAAATCTCCTACTCACTTAAGAGATGTCAGGGTCAGCAGAAGAGCTACCTTTAGCTGAAGCTGACACTAAGGGCTCAAATGGGGCACCTGAGAGGCCTTCCAGGACCACAGAAAGGTCCCAGGAAGGTATGCATGGTCTGCAGATGGGCCTCAGCCACCTGACACCTCAACGTTAGAGGATGTTGCCGTACAGAGGCTCCTTCAATAGGGGCATGACTGGCCAAAATGGTGGCCACGTAGACCCTGACTGTAGAAGGAGACATCCCTGCTGAGAAATGTCCTTGTAAGAACTCCAGGACTGTAGCTATTGTGCAGTTTACTGGATCTAGCTGACGTTCCTCACACCACAAGACAAAAAGTTGCCACTTGAGCGCATACAATTTTCTCATGGATGGTGCTCTAGTGTTCAACATAGTCTCTACAACCTCAGTTGAGAGAACAGAATCTATGAGCTGGTGCCCTGCAGGTGCCAGGCCCACAGTTTCCATAGTTCCAGCCAAGGGTGATAAATCAGCCCTCCGGCCTGAAACAATGGTTCCCTGTGGACGAGAAGGAGTGCAGTCTAGCAAGGATGTTATCTCTGAGAACCACATTCGAGCTGGCAAATAAAGTGCTACTAGCAGCAGATGTAGACGGTCTTGGCGAACTCTCGCTAGAACTTGTGGGAGCAGAGCGATTGTCAGTAAATGCAACTGTGGTTAAAAAGCATCCAGTTTGGCACATCACAATGATATACACTCACCATCCACTTTATTAGTAACACCTATATGAAACCACCGCTGTATTGGCTGTCACAACTAAAACATGGTGGCCTCTCAATTGAGGAAGAAAGAATTTCAGTGCTATAAATATGGCCTTCATTTCTAGGCGATTAATATGCCACTCCAGATGAGGGCTGCTCCAGAGACCATCCTGAAAACGGATGAAACCCCCAACTTTTCAGCCTTATGTGCAATAGGCCCAACAGTATGATGTTGGCTGCTGCTGCCATAAGCCCCAACAGTCTCTCGTAGAGACTGGAGAGGATGCCCAGAGCCAGCTTTATCTTGTTCAATGTTGACAGGATTGACCCTATGCATGTTGGGGATAGAAACACCCTCATTGTAGTAGAATCCCATATAACCCTTAGCAAAGTTGTTCTCCGCACTGGACAAAGCATACTTTTCTTGAGGTTCAACCTGAGCCCCAAGCTCCTCATGTGGGTGAGAAGAACATCTTGATGTTGAATCGCCAGTTCCCCTGATTGTGCTAGAATTAACCAGTAGTAACCAGGTAATTAACCAGGTTGTTTAGTACATGGATGCCCTGGAGTTGCCAGTTAGCCAGAGTGGCATCCATGCACTTTGTGAAGGTCCAAGACTAGCGCAAAGGGAAGAACCTGATATTGGTATGCGTTGCCTCCAACCGTGAATCTCAGGAATTTCCTGTGACTTGGCAAAATTTCTATGTGGAAATATGCATCTTTTAGAGGTATAGTCACAAATCAGTCCTCGAACTGAATCTGTGGAATGATATGTTTGAGCATCAGCATCTTGAACATGTCAGAAGAGTATGGTTCAGAGTATGGTGGGGGGCGGGTTTGTTTTCGGTGTTTGTAATTTTAATTTTGTTTTTCTTTGTTAGTATAAAAAGAAAAAAAAACTGTGAATGATTGCTGCTGTGTGTTAAAACAGTTTGTTTTTTCTTCTCAATGAAATATTTGGGGGGGAAAAAAGAAATGTTCTGCAGAAATGTTCAGCAGAAATGTTCAGCAGAAATGTTCAGTAGAAACGTCCAGCATAAATGTTCAGTAGATACGTCCAGCAGAAATGTTCAGCAGAAATGTTCAGCAGAAATGTTCACTAGAAATGTTCAGTAGAAATGTTCAGCAGAAATGTTCAGTAGAAATGTTCACTAGAAATGTTCAGTAGAAATGTTCATCAGAAATGTTCAGTAGAAATGTTTAGCAGAAATGTCCAGCAGAAATGTCCAGCAGACATGTTCAGCAGAAATGTTCAGCAGAAATGTTCAGCAGAAATGAAACTGGAGATTGTTTGTTTGAGCTGAAATAAAAAAAAACCAGGAAATAATGGCTGTAAAAACCTCCTTCCATTAGGGAGTGGGGTACATGTTCTATGGCCCCTTTGTCCAAGAGGGATCTTACTTCCTGTGCTAACATCAGGCTCTGCTCTTTGCTGACTACTGTGGTAGGCACACCTCTGAACCCAGGGGGTCGAGCTCTGAACTGGAACTGCTAACCCTTTTCTATGGTGGACAGAACCCATGGAGACACATTTGGCAGTAGTTTCCACACTGCTAGATGGTCTTTTAGTGATGTTAACTCTTCCACATTCTGTTGGAGTGAAAGCATCAGATTTTCATTGCCCTGTGACAGCTTGCTGACCAGAGAAGACTGAAAACTTGGGATGACATTGGCTAACTGCCCTAATAACCTCACATCCCCTGATACATCCCTCCTCAGCCCATCAGGCTCCTTCTTTGTCTGGTTGGCCTTTATGATCATTCTCAAATCAGGCCTACCAGCTACACTCACCTTCTGTGCCTCCCTCGCACTAGTGTTGGCCCGGGCTCCACTCGTGGATGCCCAGGCAAACTGGACATGATGGGGAAGTAACTGCCTGACTGCCACGGTTTGCAGGTTCGCCTTACAAAACCTGTCAGCGATGGCAAACAGGTCGGACGGTTCAACAGGGGCATCCAGCAGGGAGACCTTATCTTTATCCACCATCCCCGAGAGATTGAGCCATATGTGCTCTCCGCCACAACCAAGTTACCCATTGAACGGTCAATATGATGGGCCATTTGCTTGGTCACCCAGAGAGACAAATCTGTGGCACGACAAAGCTCTGCCAATGCCTCGGGCCCAATTCCCTCCCCTTTGTCGAGCTCACTCAGCACTCAACAGTGCCATTGTATGCAGTGACCCACAATGAGACCCACTGCCGCAAAGGCTTTGCCAACCAACGCTGAGGAGGCCTTAAATGGCTTGGATGGCAAAGCCATCCCCCATAAATTTCCTGCCATTGATGGAGAGAGGTAGCTCGCAAGCGCCTCCTCCACCTTTTGCATAACTAAATAGCCATGTTGTTTATTCCCCATGATGGCCGAATAATCAGATGTCGCAGGGTTATAAATACGGCCAGTGTATGGTTTTCCCCAGAAGTGTAATATTTCATTATGCACTTCTAGATAAAAGGTGAGTTTTCTGCGGTGTGAGGGAGATTTATATTCACTGGGGAGAAAGCACTTGTCCAGCCTGCTATGAGCCACTTCCTCTTCCCCAGGACAGTCTAGATTAAGTTTTTCTGCTGTCCTAGTAATCACTTCAAGCAGCTCTTTATATGCTTGAGAGCTGCTCTCCGTTTTTAGTGCATTGGTTCCCCCTTCTGGCTCCTCAGAGTCAGAGAGGGTGTTTTTACTTTCCATAACAGAAGTCGGAGTCGCGACGCGAACTCCAAAATCCGGCTGAAAGGCGGACCCAGAAAACAGAACAAGAGATAGAGCAGCGCTTGTCTCCAGCTCTCTTCCAGATCCATATGAGATCCCAGGACCTGAGCAGGCTGGCTGCCTCGGCAGATCCGCAAGGCTCTGAAACACAGCTCCCTTAGGCCAAGAAGAGAGCGAGCCGCGAGCGGCACTGCCTGATTGTAAAGCGCTCACAATGCATGCAGTCAGCCTTCTTGAGGGCCGCTGTGGCATGCTCCATTCCCAGACACTTCATACAGGAAGTGTGTCCATCCGCCCCCGTGAGGAAACGGGAGCACGACGTGAAGCTCACGCACCGTTGAGTTCCTTTTGAAAGGGAACATGATTTTGCAATAAATACAGTTGGATGGCTGATTTTGATTACATGGAAATTTTGCATTACATGTAAACTACTAAATGTCTCCATTGAAACAATGATTTTCTCAGTACTTAGATAAATCAAAAAAGAGCTTATTTACAAGCTATTTATGATTTTTTTTGTTAGTGATCTGACACTATATAGTAAATGACTTGAACCTATCACTAAAGTTTTATTGAACCTATCACTAGAGTTTTCACTGAAGAGAAGTAAATGAAAAATTCTGAGTGTGTTTAATTTATTGTAAATGTAACTTTAAATAGTAAACATATTTACCACTACAGTATTTGCTGTATAATCACAAAGGCAGAAATCATAGGCAGGACCAATTAGTTTGAAGAAATGTATATCTATAAAGACATGAATGTTGCTGACATTTATTCTAAAGATGGATGAATGTATTTAATAGGAACACAAAACTACAATACATGATGTGTATTTTGGATGAATAGAGTGAAACAATATAGAACAAAACCTTGTCTTCCATCTACATGGAGAGCGACATCTACATAATTTGCTGAATAAGAACGCAGAGACACCCAAAGTAAATGTCCTTTAGCTGGGAATATCCTACCCTTTAGCCTAAAATATCAGCTTCAAGAGCAAAATAGATTTTATAATACTTTAGGCAAAACTGATCTCCATATAAATCACCTTGAGCTGTATAAAGCATTGGAGTATTCCCAGAGTTGCTGATACATATTGGCATTCTACAGCATGGGGCGCTTTGGCATCTGTCTGGAACGGTATTAGATTGAGGAAATAACTCTTGCCAGGAACGGGCGGAAGGCAATTAAAACTTGCCAAAGGAGCTGGCCTTATTTCCAATATAGTGTCAGTGCCAGGGACATGTAGAGAAATGTGACTGTTTGGGACTACAAAATTGCACTTTTTCAGAGTTGGACTGAGTCAGGGTTAATGGTGGCTCATTCTAGCTGTCTTACATTCAATATATACTCCTCCAGTGTCCTTATTCAGTCTTTTGCTGTTTCTCCAATTCATTTGTTTACATCTTCATATGTATATTTTTTCTGTTCTACGCACGTAGTGCTAGCATCAGTTTATAGTATATAGTATATTAGTGTGTAGTCTATAGTATAGTGTATTGAAGTATTAGCAATTCATCACTGGTTGTGTCAAGACCATTAGCAGTAAACATGTTTTTCTTCCTAATAGAAGTCTTAGAGCTGATGTTCCTCTTATTCTCTCTGTGCATTTATCTATCTGCCAGTGAGTGTCAGCAAAACAAGAGTATTAGCAAACTGAAGCTATCCTAGAGTTCTAAACTACTTTTTTACATTGATATTGATTTTTATATATAAATACACAGGGATCATTATGTACTCTATCATTACTTCAGAAACACTTTGTTAAGACTCCAGAGGTTATTTGGTATCACTATCTCACTCTTAGAGATTAATTAAAGGAAAATGTTTCACACAATAGGAACTGGATGAATAGGTACATGTGAAAGATCAGGGTAAGGTCAAGTCTGTATAAACACTTCAGCAATTTGTTTTGTTTAATTGACCCTTTGGGAGTACACTCCTTAATAGTTTGCAGTGAGCCATTGCCAGAGCAAGGGAAAGTTATAACAAATCATTTGGCACATCTATCACAACTGTACATATCCAAATCTAATATCTAATATCAGATAACTAAATATAATGTTTTTTTAATCAAATGGAAAAAATATGCAATCTCATCCAAACATAATTTTGGATGATGTTCAACTGATATTCAGCCACAGCCAGACCACTGCCTACCATAGGTTCTTTGAGCTTCAAGATGTAATATGACAAAACTGGATAAGGTAGATCACCTAACAATAAGCTTGTGAGAGAGCTTCATTCCATTTTCTGAACTGAAATATATACCAAAAATGAGACTATAGGTGTCTAGATTTGCGTATGAGCAACTGAGTACATTCAGCTGACTGAGTTTGGTCATCCCATGTTTAGTCATCCACTTTAGCCTAATTATGCCATAGGTTGAAGAACACAATCATATATCATATCAAATTAGTTTAGCAAATACTCATGTGGGTTTGAAGTTTTACTGGTAGAGTTTTCTGTATTCTGTATTTTCTTTGGTGCTGAATTTGAAGAGAAATCAGATGAGTAAACCTGGGTAGGATTTTAAATGTAGTCTCATCTCCTCTCTTTCTGTCAACAGCTGGGTGTTTATACTCTCTCCCTTGCTCACTTAGCCATGAAACATTTATAACTTGGTTATCAGAGGAGGACTGGGGCATGCCACTGCTTGGTTGGTTGGAGGGTGGGGTGTTGGGAGTTATATTTTGTTATAGGAATATCTGACTGTTTTAGCCTTATAGGGACATGTGGCTCATCCCCACAAAGAAAACATGTATGTGAGTGAGCGAGTGAGTGAGTGAGATGAGGGGTTAAAGGGGCTTAATGATTTCATGTCCCATTCTGGACAAATACATGGTTTTTGAATATATTCTTAATAGCTCACATATTTGGTTTAAAATGAAATTTCAATTTCAGTTATGTATTTCAACATTAGTATTTGGTAATTTATAGACAAGTTTTGATTATATGATTTGCTGTGTTCAGCTAGAGCCAGTTCAGAACAAGAAAGAAAGAAAGAAAGAATTAGCTCTTCTATCATATGTCATTATTCCACATTAGGTACATAAGAAAGTCAGTGAGAAAGTAAGCACTGTCTTGTGAAGTGAGAGACTTTGTGAAAGGAGGCTGAACTTGGGAGAACTCCCTAACACTTAACCTAATCAAAATGCTTGCTCACTTTCAGTGTGTGTATTTCCACAATATCCATTGTGTGTTTTGTTGTCATCTGTGTGTATTTATGCTACATTTGTGGTGCCTTCTAAGTGGTAAGTTGCAAATTGTAATAACGCCATTTCCCACCTCTGCATGTTCAACAGGTGGAAAAAAACCATGGATGCCTCCATGAAAGCATGCCTTTTGTTTGTTCTGTCAGAGCATGCAAAGCTCATAAAAAAAATTACTTTAACTACAGTTTTACAGTTACCGGCCTGAGTAGCTTTTGGTACTGTTCTACTATAGTGAACTTCAAACATTTATACAATAATTTAGACTGAAATTGCAGCACAACAGCAAGTAGCATTAGCACCAAGCTAACCAGTGGACAGCAACAAGTAGCTTTAGCAACAAGCTAGCTGGCTCATTAGTGATAACTCTAATGTTGATGATTTCCTTCTCAAGCAATTAATATGGTCAGTGTTATAGATGTAACAAAGTACTGTATCTGTATATTAACTAATCTAAAGCAAATACTTCTATAAACTAAGTTAAACTTTGTTATTTTGGGCTCTGTGTGCTTTGTTGCTGTTACTTTGTTGAGGGTGATGGGGTTTGCTCAGCTTTGGGCACACAAATTTTACATGTAAAAAAACACATGATTAACATGGGAACTTTACACATGTACTGTAGTTTTTACACACTTCATACTGTATATCATATTGCACATTTTTTACTTGACTTTTTACATATACTACATTTTGCTTGTTTGTTTCATTTTTCATATGACTCATTTATTTTTTACTTATCACATTGTAGGGCATGTGGTTTTAGTTCTCACGTGATCACATTATGTACATGATCTCATATGCTTTTACTTGAATTCACATGCGCAATTCAAGGCATAGCAAGGCTTTTTTTTTTTTTTTACATTATCACATAAAAAAACATATGATCACACGAAATGTGGTGGATTTTTCCATGAGGGTTGTTTGTGGATAGTGTGGTGTGTTGGTATTGGTGATTAATGTCTTTGAATAGTTTGAATGTGGAAGAGGAATTGTATAATACTGATCATTATTAACTAATGTTTAAAAACCTATTTAACTAGGCCTATCAACTATTCTTCTTTACTTTACAGTAACTGTGACAGTAACAACGATGTGTGTGATAAAGAGATTATTTTAGTGTAGGTGGTGTAGTAGGTAGTAAGTATCAGCAGATATACTTCAATGCAGTTTATTTACAATGTAGTGGTCACATTTAGCACAAATGATGACTTCTTAAGGTAGAGGGGTGAAGGCAGAGACAGTATGAGTAGAGAGAGATCAATGCTTAAAATATGAATATGGCAGCATGTAATGCTCAAAACATGGTAGTGGTATTACATAAGAACTGACCCTTAATAAAAAGAGTTAATCACCTTATAGAGTGGTTTGCTGTGTTAGATATGGAGAAATAAGTGCATGCACTAGCTGGACAAATACCACACATAATTTACACCATCTTTGTCAGATTTTAAGAACAATTTCAAGTTTGTGAATTAAAAAAAGAGAACAAGACAAACAACAGTGTGGCTTTACTCATGCCTAGCCACAGAATCAAATGGATCTAGCTAATATGGCA
Source organism: Ictalurus furcatus (assembly GCF_023375685.1). NCBI lineage: Eukaryota > Metazoa > Chordata > Actinopteri > Siluriformes > Ictaluridae > Ictalurus > Ictalurus furcatus. The sequence continues at coordinate 17,996,242 of NC_071257.1, read as the reverse complement.
ATATATAGTGACTACACACACAAATAAAAAAATAAAACAAACAGAAATGGCAACAAGCATCGCAAAGTGAATTTTAAGCATGTGTAAGCAACTGGTGTTAAAATGGAAATTGGTCTGACTACAGCCGGAGGATGATGTAACATCACTCAGACATACCACACAAAAGCAGGGAGTGATAAGGTACAGTTGTTACATGCTTCTTCTAGTGCACAAACTTTGGGCACTTCTTCGGTGATGTTACCAGGAATCATTGGGTATTCTGGGTCTTTCGAACATCACACACCCTTGTCATGCAAAATAAAAATAAAAATAAAAAATAAAAATAAAAATAACTTTTTATTTTCCAGCACTTATTTCTTTTACCACCACAAGCAATGAGAAAACTATGTGCATTCTTTAAAAAAAATAACAAAGCTGAATTTATGTTTGAACTGGTGTGGGGTTTGGTTCTAAAAAGTATTTAAAAAAAAAAAGTTTCTGAATAAAGAATAAAGAGCCAGTATGCTCATGGCCAAAGCTCCTCCACAGAGATGAAGGGAATAATGTCTGTCACTTAGAACACTGCAGTAGAACAGAACATAGTTCTTCATTGGGATACATAAACAAAAATGTGCTAAAATATAATAGTAATGTATATAATGATACATAATTGTTACAGTGCTGTGAAAAAGTATTTGCCTGATTGCTTCTGTTTTTGTGTATATCTCAAACTAAATAGTTTTATATCTTCAAACGAAATACAACAGAAAACAACGGCAACCTGAGTAAACACACAATACAGTTTTATTTATTTATTTTTTATTGAAGCAAAAAAAGTTATCCAACACCTATCACCCATGTGAAAAACTAATTACCCCCTTAAACTTAAAATCTGGTTCTGCCACCAGCACAATAACTGCAACCAAATGCTTCCAATAACTGGAGATCAGTTTTTCACAGCACTGTGGGGGAATTTTGGCCGACTCTTCTTTGCAGAACTGCTTTAGTTCAGCCACACTGGGGGGTTTTCAAGTGTGAACTGCCCATTTAAGGTTCTGCCACAACATCTCAATTGGTTCAAGTCAGGACTCTTACTGGGCCACGCCAAAACTTTAATTTTGCTTTTTTGAGTCATTCAGCGGTGGTCTTACTCTTATTCTTTGGATCATTGTCTTGCTGCATAATCCGGTTGCGCTTCAGTTTCAACTTACGGACTGAAGACTGGACATTCTCCTTTAGGATTTTCTGGTAGAGAGCAGAATTCATGTTTCCTTCAATTATTGCAAGTTGCTCAGGTCCTGAAGCAGCAAAGCATCCCCACACCATCAGACTTCCACCACCATGCTTGACTGTAGGTATTATGCTCTTTTTGTGGAATTCTGTGTTTGGTTTATGCCAGATGTAACAGGACCCCTGTCTTCCAAACAGTTCCACTTTCGACTCATCAGTCCACAGAACATTCTCACAAAATGTTTGAGGATCATAAAGGTGTGTTCAGATGAGCCTTAATGTTCTTCTGGGTTAGCAGTTGTTTTCACCTCACCACTTTTCCATGGACGCCATTTTTGCCCAATGTCTTTCTGATAGTGGAGTGGACAGTGACCTTTATTGATGCAAGAGAGGCCTTATCCTTGGGTCTTGGGTGACCTCCTGGATGAATAGTGTGCTGTGCTCTTGGAGGAATTTTGGAAGGTTGGCCACTTCTGGGAAGGTTCACTACTGTGCAGAGTTTTTTCCATCTGGAGATAATAGCTCCCACTCTGGTTCTTTGGAGTCCAAGAGCCTTTGAAATAACTTTGTAACCCTTCCCAGACTGATCTATTTCAATCACCTTCTTCCTAGTAATTTCTGGAATTTCTTTCAATTTTGGCATTGTTTTATTGGGTAAGACCTTTTAACCAACTTAATGCTGTTGTAAAAGTTTTATTTAAGTGTTTTGATTGAACAGGGTTTGCAGTAATCAGGCCTGGTTGTGTCTAATCCAGCTAAATCCCATTATTAATGCAGTTTCATAGATTTGGGGAATTAGTACAGGGGCAAATACATTTCACACAGGCCCAGCTGGTATTGGATAACTTTTTTGCTTAAGTAAATAACTTTTTTTTTTAAAATGTATTTTGTGTTTACTCATGTTGCCTTTGTTTTATGTTAGATTTTGTTTGAATTTCTGAAACTATTTAATATGAGACACAAAAACAGAAGAAATCAGGCAAATACTTTTTCACAAAACTGTATGATAGCAAATGTTCTAAATTGTATTAATTTACAAATGTTCTAAATTGTACTAATATTTAGGTCTATCTGTATTGCTTTTGAAATGACAGAATAATAAATGCATAAAATTAAAAAATAAATAAATAAAAAATAAGTCCAAACAATCTATTTTTCAAATCTGCACAATAAAGAGCTTAAAGACCATAAAGCTTAAAAACCATAAAGAGCTTAAATTATCAAGTTAAAAGAAAACTCTGATAATGAGTATCCATTAATAATCTCTATCAATGATTCATGTTCAGACACAAAAAAGTCAATCTAAATAATTACTACACGTATCCCTCTAAATAAATGTGTACTCATAAAACACTGATGTTTAAAAAGCTAGCAAAGCTGCTCAAAGAGAACGAGGGAACAATGTGATATGATGTTTGAGATACTAAAGTAAACTGGAGAAAGTAAAACTTGTTCACTTTGTTTATTGAAGTCCATCCCAAAGTACTCAATGCAAGGGATTAAAGTGCTATGTGAGTGATAGAGGGAGAGAAAAGCAGGAGAGTCATTTCTGCTTTCTTGTCTCATCTCCTCTGGTGTTTTTTCTGTGAAACTACTCTCATTTCTGAACATCACAGTTCACTTGGTAGAATGTACAATGCCATAATGTATTAGCCATGAAATTGATACATTTGATAATACTTCAGAACAAAGGTTAAAGGATAATCAAGTAACTATTGGTGTTAAGGAGTTCTTTCGGGAGGTGGATACAAGTGCAGACAATATTTATCAAATATAAAATAAAATAATTAAAAAAAAATTTAGAACAAGAATCAAAGACTAGTAAAACAATAACTGAGAGCAAGACAAGAACACAGCAAGGAGAACAAAACAGTGATACAGACTACTCACAATAACCTAAGCTAAGCAACTAAGGAGGGAAAACACAGAACTTGTATCAAGAAACTATTCAGGGGAACACAAGATAGGTTTTCTCCCAGAAGTTTATAATCTTCAGTGTCCAATATTTCCAAATTGCTTGAATTGTATTTCTAGGTTTTGTCATTTCTGAAGCTGATTAAATTCTATTGTATTATATATAAATTCTTTTGTATAACATTAAAACCACTGACAGGTGAAGTGAATAAAATTGACTGTCTCATTTCCTTTCAAGGAGTGGGAAATATTAGGCAGCAAGTGAGCAGTCAGTTCTCGAAGTTGATGCAGGAAAAATGGGCAAGTGTAAGTTTCTGAGTGACACTGACAATTGCCAAATTGTGATGGCTATATGAATGGATCAGAGCATCTCCAAAACAGCAGGTCCTGTGGGGTGTTCCCAGTATTCAGTGGTTAGTACCTACCAAAAGTTGTTCAAGGAAGGTCATCCAGTGATGAACTGGCAACAGGGATATAGGCACCCAACACTCACTGATGCACGTGGGGACCAAAGGCTAGCCTGTCTGGTCCAAAAGAAGATCTACTGTAGCCCAAATTACTGAAAATGTTAATGCTGGTTATGATAGAAAGGTGTCGGAAGACAGTGCATCTCAACTTGCTGTTTATTGGGCTGTGTAGCCACAGACCAGACAGAGTGCCAATGCTGATCCCTGTCCACCGATGAAAGTGACTACAGTGGGCATGTGAGCATTAGAACTGGACCATGGAGCAGTGGAAGAAGTTGGCCTGGTCTGATGAATCAGGTTTTCTTTTACGTCATGTGGATGGCCGGATGTGTGCATCGCTTACATAGGGAGGAGATGGCACCAGGATGCACTATATTAAGAATTCTCTGCGAAGTATCTGCTCAGTGTATCTTGCCTGACATTACTAAGCGTTACATTACAAGCGTGTGTTGTTATTCTGTTTTTTTTTTTTATTCCAGTGCCTTGCCTGATTTAGCCTGTCTCTACATCGCCTAACCCTTGCCTGTTTGTGTCTACAATCTTGCCTAACACTTTGGATTTTTTTGGCAGCTTTTCAATAACGTTCAATAGCCTTCTGCCGCTGTCTCTATTCCCCACATTGTTTGTATTTTAATATGACATTTGTTCTTGATAAAAGAATAAAAGAAAATACTAAATCATGTCAGCTTGTGCTCAGATATGAAACTTAATTTATTCACATACATTTAAGAATGTTTTTTTTGTAATATTACTAGCATTATATTTGTAAATCTTTTGCTTCTATTCATAACCATTCGGAGGTTTTATTTGGACATTTATTACAGTATACTTAATCTCTGAGTACCATCTGAAACTTGGCATGAAGAATGAACAACTGGGCCCCGAGCTGAAGTTTAAGGTCAGTGCACTACTGTGTTGGTTAATAGACTTGAAAAATACCATTAAAAAGTGAGAACTGCACACACCAAATTGTGATTTATGCATAATCACCAAAGTTGTCAGATGGTGTTTATTTCAGATGTATTAATGCAGTGTTAACCTGAGAGGAGCAATCATGGAAGAACAACATGTGTAGAAAGAGGCTGATCAGGACCACAGGTAAGAATAATGTCTGCGCTGGAGCTCTATCTCTGCTGATCCTATGTGTTGTCATTTCTCATTGCAGAAAGGGGTGGGATGAACATGAACTTGAACTGTATTTGAGCTCAGTGAAGCATGAAAGGGTTAGACAAGTACATGAGCCCTCTCCAGGATGTACAATGAGGGCAAACTGAAGTTAATAGAAAAGCAAAAAGCCAAAAGAAGCTGAAAGGATGTCGTTTAAGCACACACTCAGTTTGACAAAGATGCAGAATTTTAATTAAAGCAGACCACATTTTGTAATCCTGATATTCTGTTTTTTAGAATCTTGAAACAAGTATACATATGTGGAAATCTCCATAAGTCTAAGTAAATAAGCTCATTTTATTGATTGACAGGCAGAACTGTTGAACCTGACTAATATCCATGATATAACTTTAATTTGACCTTACCACTGCCTGTTTCAGTAGCAGTTACTGAATCATTGGAAATAGGAATAGGAATTGAATATCACTCTAATGGAAAGTATAGACAGTGAACAGCCAATACTACACTGTGATTATAACACTGGTGCTCCTGTGGCCATCTCAAGAGCTCTTTTGTCTCACTCGTCATTATACTTGATCCATCTTCTGCACCAGCCTGGCATAGTGATACTGCAGTATGTTTTTACAGAAAGTCTTATTTCCATGATGCAAAAAATAAGACAAAAAGTACAAGTAGCAGAAGTAGTAATTTTGTCACTAAACTTAGCCATGAGCTGTGTTATTTTACAGGAAGAGGATGTAGTTGACATTGCAGCCAAGTAATCACAGATTTTAGAGACCATCAACAAATTCACTCTTCTTCATTAATATATTTTTGAGATGGAATGTCATGGATTAGTTTTTAATCCAGTGTCAATATCTTGCTCTGAAATGCTGAGTCACAGTGTTCAAACTAGAGATGAAATTTTAACTGCAGTCATTTGAATTGGTTCAGATAAATGGTAACAGTAGATTCAGTTGCATGGTTTGCCTAGATTTGCATCCTGATTGTCATCTCATTTAGTGGTGTACATTAGCTAAACCCATTGTTATTTTATGGTGTCACTGTATGTCCATATATTAGGAAAAAAAAATTCACATACAGCACAACACAGATTGTTATTGCATAGACTGAAATGCTGGTAATCTTCAGCTCTGAAGAATGAGTCCAAACATTAAGCTCAGCTGAATGACAGAGGAGTGAATCTTTGTTTTGACCAACAGGATTCACTGACTCGAGGGCTGCAGATCATGTTCTGCATGCGCACTGTTGTGAATATAACCGACACAATTTGCTGATGTTTAAGAAACATTGACAGACAAACATAACTATGGAGCCCCACACATGACATTTGAGGATGTCAAATGCCCCCCCCCCCCCCCCCCAGTTCCCATAACTTATTAATATGAGAACTTTTTTTTACTAATTTGTTCCCTTGTTTTAGGTAAATCGTAGCCACGTTTTACCAATTCCTGCCTATTGGGAGCCAGGGGGCTTTACCAGTGACAGTATGGTGAATTGGGGGTTGATATTGACTTCATTGTTGATCAGCTGCAAGGCCCTTGAAAATATCATGGATATCAGTGGATGTATACAAAGTGTTTGCTACAAGGTATTCATATTAGAAAAGAAGTAGTAAGGATCATTCTCTCTATGCTTGACCCCGTTAACTCCCAGAACCAACAATTGAGCCCCCAAGTCACCATAATGTCACCGGTAAAACCCCCTTGCTCACAATATGCGATGTAGGTGCCTCTCACTTAAAAAGATTCCATACAATGCAAAGCTTTTGAGAATGTCTCTATAACTAATTCACAACTCAAAATAAAACTCAAATTGTCTCCTTCCATAACAGCAGCTATAGATGTCTTTTACACAGTAAAAGGATGATGGGTTTATGAAATTGCAGGCACGAATTAGTAAAACCAAGCCATGATTACCCAAAATGAGGGAATGAATTAGTAAAACATGCTCACATATGAACAAGTTGTGGGAACAAATTCTTAATTTGTGGCCATGATATACTGTTGTTTTTTTTTACCCACATGTCATGTGCAGGGCTCTGTAAATAACAGAAACCTATGTAAAATTTCTGTTTGATAATGCTGAATTTGGTTATGGATGTGTATGGAAATGTAGTGCTTTGGCTTCCACATTTCAACTGTGCAGTTTGAAATTGCAAAAAAAACATGAGATTGAATTGTTCATGAACAAAACATGTATAATTCAATAGTTTGTGTAGCATAGAGAACCAGCTTGCAGCCTTTAAAATTCAGAAGCCTGTAATCAAAAAAGTGTACATTAAATATAAGAGTCCATGGACCATAGATGGTGCATTTTATAATGAGACTAAGAAACATGTAATCAATATTACAAGGCGTAGGCATAGACTTCTTGTTTTTTATCTCTGCTTAATGTGTGTTTGGTATCCTAACAAAAATGATTATTTTACCTCATCAAAGTGTTTATGAATCATGTCACTTGACAATGAGCTGTGAATTTCTTCATTCATTTATGATTCAACACAAGAATAAGATTGTTGGACAAGACTGCTCACTCTTGAGAAATAAAGTAAGCATTCAAACACTAGGCTATGAATAAAGCTGGTTTTACACCGTATGATTCCAGCAGTCTTTTATGATCATTACTTGTCACACTGTACAAGATAATCCCAATAGGATTTCTATAACAAAAGGTGTGATAGCATGTGCTCTTCATAGTAGATTAAAAGCTAAAGAGAGCTACTATGTTCTGCCATACTGGGTGCACAGCAATGCAGCACAGGTTTGTAGCTCTTCACATTACCTAAAAATAGTTTCACGTTGTCATAATAGTAAATACACTCTATGACCAGAGCATTTGCATGCTAATTAGCTAGTTACAGACCTAAACTGTAATTAATTAATCATCTATTTCTTTCCATGCCAGGCCCTCATGGCCAGACTGTGTAACAGTTTCCTCCCCAAAGCCATCAGACTTCTCAATACTCAAAGACCGGACTGACAAGCACGCACTCTCTCTCTCTCTCTCTCTCTCTGAACTGAACACCATACCATTCCCATTGCAATATTTGCACATTCCTGCACTGACTCTGTTGCATTTTTGCTGGTACTGTATTTATAAAAATATAGTATTTATTTTATTGTCACTATTATACACTTTATCTGGCTGCTACTACAATAACTGCTATGTCCATATTTGGTATAAGCTAATCTGCTGAAGACTAAGTCATAACATGTTATGTTCACATTTATACAATTTTTTAATTATATTGTTACTCTTTTGCACTACCGGTTATATCGGACTCTTCCACACTAAAACTGTGTACTGGTCGGCGCTACACTGTCACTTACTGTGCCTATTGTCCTGTTTTAGTAGTTACTGTACTGTCCTGTATTGTTAGCACACGTCTGCACGTGCCCTTTATGTAGAATGTGTAGATCTTATTTAGTTCTGTGTCATCTCATGTGGTTAGTGTATTGTTTTATGTAGCACCGTGGTCCTGGAGGAACGTTGTTTTGTTTCACTGTGTACTGTATCAGCTGTATATGGCTGAAATGACAATAAAGGGATTACTTTAAATCACATTAATAAAGGTAGGATTGGTGGGACACAGTCACCTGTATTAGAGGTGTCCCCCCCCCCCCCTTACAATAGAGCTTATTGTCAAGTGTGTAAATCAGAGTGTAAATCATAGTGTGAGATATAAAACTCTAATAACTTACTACATAAATATTAGATGATGACAATTACATACATTTATAACGACCTACAGTAGATCATACAGCAAAATAACCAGCTCAGAATATTGCACCTCATTCTCATAAAGTCAGCACAAATCTCAGGTCATAACCTTGCACTTCTGTGCTTATGGGGTAAAAGTCTGCCTTCATATTCACTAGATTTGTAATAGTAAACAGTCATAACAGTAACAATTCATTAATTATGTTTTGCACAAGGCTAATTCAGGTGTGACAACATGTAACAAATTTACAGTATGTCATAAGGGTTCAGCAGAACATGAGAGAAAGGTAAATGAAGTGAAATGACCTCAAATGCCATAAATGTAAATGTAAATGACCCCAATTTCTGCCCCTGCCCCTTAGATCTGGGTGTGCTAATAACAGATCCACAGCAGGGGACAGGACGTTAGCATTGCCTGGAATGAAGTACTGTTACCATCCCGCTGAGTGTTAAATAGTGTTTATGGTTAGGAACATTTGATTAAGCCATATAAAAGGGTCACAGTGTGAACTTTTGTAAAAGGAGAAAAAACCCTAGATGCAAGCAGAAAGCGACACAAAGTATTCTTTAATTTCTCATTTCCCGATATGCACCTCATGGACTTGATTTAATACAAGTAATCTTCTTCCAAATGTTTCCATCATAATAAAACATTCCCCTACTCAGAAATACATGCTATGTGGTTTGAAGTTGTGGAATGCTTCATAGTAAATGTGTGCCCATGCAAGTTATTACAGTCCATTCACTAAACCTTTATTCAATGGGTGAAATTCTATAAACCCATAAATCAGCTAAGGTGTGATGCCAAGGATTTTATATAAATATTTGCCATAGGACGATAGACATGTTAACCATATGACATCCTTTCTATAACAAGTATCAAGAGTATTAAAATAAAGCCTAAAAAATAATAAAAACCTATTTTTACTGTCAACCTTTAATTATACACCTTTTTAAGGTGCAAAAATTATACCTTCAAAGTGCAAATACCTTCCATATAGTCAAATATTTCTCATTATGAAATTATGATAAAGCAAATAAGTTTGGTAAGACTATTTCTAGTCATTTCTGAGAAATATTAGATAAATGTAACAATATTCAAGATATTTTCACTAGTTCACTATTTTTCATTAGTTTATTAGACAGATTAGTATAATAGACTCACTGTTTGCTGTCGAAAACACTTCTGCATTTTTTTATCCACCACCAGTTAGCATCCTTTAATAGCCCTTTCTAGTCAAACTATAATGACCCTAACATCACATTTTCACCTCCACATCACCCATTTGCCTTATACATTCATCATCTTCTATCGAATGCCCATATTCTGCCTGTCCGCTCTGTATCCTGTCTTTAATCGTAGTACAGAGTCAGAGAAAGGGGCAATGTGGTGAATAGGTCTGGGCTCCGCAGGCTGCACACATTGAGATTTGAGTGGGTTAATGCCTTCTCAGCTGGAGGTGGAGAAATAGAAATGTGCACTAAGAGAAGAAGGTCTTGGTAATGCAGCCAATATCCATTTCTTTGCCCTTCCTCTTGTCTCTGGAGAGCATCTATGCAAAATTCTTGATGTACTGAATACCATAGAACAACAGACAAATGAAAATACTAGGTGAGGGAGAGAAACTCATTTGATATGTGAAAAAAACTGCACCCTCTTACACAACAGTGGTGCTTGAAAGTTTGTGAATTTCTGCATAAATATGATCTAAAACATCAACAGTTTTTCACACAAGTCCTAAAAGTAGATAAAGAGGTATACTCACCTTTTGTACACAATCTGTCTAACTGTGGATTGGTGGAGTCCAAACACTCTAGAGATGGTTTTGTAACCTTTTCCAGCCTGATGAGCATCAACAACTCTTTTTCTGAGGTCCTCAGAAATCTCCTTTGTTCGTGCCATGATACACTTCCACAAACATGTGTTGTGAAGATCAGACTCTGACAAATCCCTATTCTTTAAATAAACAAGGCGCTCATTCACACCTGATCATCATCCCATTGATTGAAAACACCTGACTCTTATTTCACCTTCAAATTAACTGTTAATCCTAGAGGTTCACATACTTTTGCCACTCACAGATATTTAATATTTGATCATTTTTCTCTAAAATAAATGACCAATTATAATGTTTTTGTCTCATTGTTTAATTTGGTTCTCTTTGTCTACTTTTAGGACTTGTGTGAAAATTTGATGTTTTAGTTCATTTTTATGCAGATATAAAAAAATTCTAAAGGGTTCGCAAAATTTCAAGCAGCACTGTATGTGGCCAGTCATACTTACTCATAATATAAATAAAATACTAACAAATACACCTGCTTATTCTTCATTTCTTATGTTTGTCCTCTGAAGATCAATTACTGCCTTCATTTATTAAATTACTATTGCTTGTTATAATTCATATGCAGTATGAGATTGAGTAGCTACCTAATATATAGCTCCCTGTAAGTATCCTCAATTTTTCTTACCCCTAGGTGTCCTCTGAAGAGCTCAGAGTGGTAGTGTGGGACAAACCCAATAGCTAATCTTAGTACAGGTAGGTAAAGTGAACTTAATAATTGACTCCAGTCTGTGCAGTGGCCATGCACTTGACTCTACTGGACACAGAGTTGTGGCATGAGAGCAATTTTTTTTTTAAATTTAATTTACACATTTGCTTCCTGAAATGGACTCTCACATTACTTAAGGATGCAGCAACTTGTTGGTATGCCAAATACACTAATACAATATACAGTACCTTACATGAACACACAGAGCCAGATATAATGTATACTCAGTAGAGATGCAAAAAAAAAAAAAATGCAACTTGATGAGGCAGCAAAATGTACTTGCAGTGAAACTACACCTGGGACCACCTATTAATATGCTCTGATAATACAACCAAATGCACTACTAATTGTGCAGTTACACTGTGGCTTCTAAAGCATCAGTAATGTTGGCAATATCACTTTTGCTTGTCCAGTGCAATATGCTAAATCTCTGGTTTAGATGTGTGGAAATTAGATTAGGCAGCATGCCGTGTCTTCAACCAGCCCAAAAGAACTCATGTCACACCCCTCTTCATCTCGCTCCACTGGCTTCCTGTAGCCGCCCATATCAAATTCAAGGCCTTGATGCTCACGTACAAGACCTTGTCTGGAACAACACTCCCTAACCCAACACTCTCCTTGAGTCTTACGTTCCCCTCACGCAATCTGCGATCGATTAACGACCAACGATTAGTAGTTCCTACTCAGCGTGGCTAAAGGTCCCTTTCCAGAACTAACTGTCCCTCAGTGATGGAATGAACTTCCAACCTCAATCCGGACTGCAGAATCTGTCACTATTTTCAAAAAACAGCTAAAGACCCACCCCTTCCATGAGCACGTACCTAACTCTTAAAATGCCAACCCCCACATTATTATCTAAAAATAAATACAAAATAAATACAAAACTTACTCTGGCTCTTACACCTCTACTCTGTGCACTTTGCTTCTCTAGTACTCAATTATAAATCTTGTATGGTAGCACTACTAGTATTGTTCTCCGCTTGATATATCGCTTTGCTTGTATTTTCTAATTTATAAGTTGCTTTGGATAAAAGCGTCTGCTAAAAGAATAAATGTAAATGTGAATTATTGGCACAAAGACACCATTGTATTTCTCTAAACATATGTTAGCTTACTCTGTATACCCTGAACAAATAACAAAACAGTACTAAAAACACAAATCACATTTATTCATAGCATTCATTTTTTTTTATTCTTCTTTCTTTAATGCAGCTTGCTGTGCATTCTGATGATTCATAAGATGAACACAACTTACTGCAACTGTAACATGACATCAGGAAATCCACCTCCATGCCTTCAAATGGTCACCAGTCCTGTAGTAGAAGAAAAAATGGGAATATTTGAAAATAAGTTCATTGCAGAGGACTGAGCAGGCCTCTGGTCATTTGTGTTACATTGAGGAGAAATAAGGGGTATTTTAAGTTTGTTATTTTACATTGAAACAGTGTATTTCAGTAGCTGACTTTACTAAATATAGAGGCTAAAAGTGTGTGTGTGTGTGTGTGTGTGTGTGTGTCCACCTCAGTTACATGACCAATCACCCGTGCAGCTTCTGTAAGCTGCAGATAGCCATGCTGTCACTGAGCAGCCACCATCCTGTTAGTATAATAACTGCCTATTGCTCACAGTTTTGTTTATGTAGCACCATGGCCCTGGAGGAATGTTGTTTTGTTTCACTGTGTACTGTACCAGCTGTATATGTTCGAAATGACACTAAAGCTACTTGAACTTGAACAGTACACTCACTGCATACTATAATGTGGCTCTTCTGTCCTTTTTTGCTACTCATGGCCTCACCACACAGCCGTTGTGTAACGTGTTTTGCCATGAACCATCTTTGCCATACACATTTTTTAATTATTATTTTAAAAAACAAACAACAGTTGAGTGAATGGATTTGTCTGTGAGGCTTCCAATTAATGAAAGGCTATTAAGTAAAGAGACAATGGCAAATGTGATGTGCTGAACCCAGTTCATCTCTAGGGGCTTTACTCAGAGTTGGTGACTTAATTTCAAGTGTTACATCAATATTTATGCAGGAAAATTGAGATATTATGTTGCCTAGTCAGATTATCTGCATACAATTGATGCCTGTAGAGGTTGCCAGATCTTTCTTGGGTAGATGGGTCCAAGTTTTCCATAGTATCTAGACCACCATTTTAAAGCACTTGCCTATGCCCACAAGAAAAATTGGGGAATGGAAAACAAGAAATGAAGATTGAAGCTTTTTTTGGTCGGTGTACATTGCATTCATTTGCTTTTTGAAAATTGGAAAACAAATTTCAAACAAGTGCACATTCATTATTTTTTGTTTTAATATTGCCAAAAAATATTGCCAAAAAACTGCCCCCACTGGGGGGCAATGCCCCCGTGTCAACAAGCTTGCCCCCACACCCCGGCCCCCCTAAATTTAGAATTGTGTCACACCAAACATTTTTGGGTGCAATGCGCTGTTTGTCTGGTGGGTGGCAGTAATGGAAAAAGTAATTTATTGTGCCATAACTTTTATGTCAAGAAGAAATTACTCAAAGCAAGACCACATGCAGAGACAGTGCACTTCAGAGAGAAGGAGCTTCACATGTTCATCAGTGCTACACCAAAAAAAGATACAGGTAACAAAAATATTTAATTTCAGTTATGTTCACTTAGTCCGGTTTTGCCTACATTAATTGTTTGCCTTTTTAGTAGGTGATATGAAGCAGACACAACTGTGCAAAGACAAAATCTGGTAAGTATTTTGTTAATTATGAAGGATTCGTCAATCACGCAATGAATGAGATGTTATAAGTTCAGAATTTAGATTTAAAGGAATAACCTGACAAAAATTTAAAAATCACTCATTATTTTCTAACTCTAATGTCGTGTCTTCTGTGATGCTCAAAAAAAGGACAAAATAGCATAAAATAACAGTAAAATTAATCAATATGATTTACTCTATTCTGTATATTGATTATTTGTGGGGTTTAATGTTGCCTCCTTTTTGAGCCTGACAGTCCATCTTTTCTTTATATCTACAGAAAGTCAAATGGGTTTGAAACAGCTTGTAAATAATAATTGGATTTTTGAGTGAGCTTCTCTTTTCATGTTGACTTTCATTTTCATTTATATTTTCATCCTTTTCCCCTTTGTAGTTAAAATAAAAAGAGAAAAAACAAAGGAAATAATGTCCTTCTTTAGTAAGAAAGATCATGGTCAGTCAAGACTGGAGAGAGAAGATGGTACAGAATACAGCTTTTATGAATACACGATAATGTTACTAATTATCATAAACACATTTTCAGATGATTGCCTAAGTTGATTTGTAGAAATGTTTGGTTTGTCTTGTATACCTATATGTGTCATATCGTTTACAGATAAAGAAAAGTGCCTAGATGTGCTTAGATGCTAAAAATGTGTTATCATTATTGATCATTATCACACTACAATACAAAATTACTTGTCAAATAAACAAAACATGAAACATTCATTTGAGTTGAAATTGTTTCATTAGCTTACTTCTAAAGATTGCAGTGATACATGACATGGTGAAAAATGACTTGAAATAATCCTGAAAGCAGATTAAGATAAATGTTAAAAGTGTGCCATTGACTGAGAGATCAGATAGAGAATGGTTGCATGGGTATAGGAAACGAGGAGTAAGGTGAGATGGAATGACAAAGTAATTACCAAAAAGAGAAAATGGTAGAAGAACAGAAAGAGTGGGTTTGCCTCTGGCTAGGTGCTGCAGATTTAATGTCCACATGATGGTTAAAAATCACTGAACCCATGAATACAAAAGAAAAGAGAATGGAGAAGAAGAACGGAGAGAATGGATGAGAGAGGATTTTGCAGAAAATAGCCATCAATGACTGAACAACAGCTCCAAGATTAAAACCTTGTTAAATAAAACTACAATTTTAGTGATCTCAGGTTTCACTCACAGCATGAATAAATTTTCTAATATTAAATTTGTGTTGAATCTCCAAAATCTTTGAACGGTCATCGGCCCTGTATGTTTCCAGACATCCATCAAGGCGAAGATGTTAACTATATGTTGTCTCAGTATACAGTATCATAGTACTCATACAAATCCTAATGAACTTCTATTCATGAATAGTAATCAGTAATAATTAATCAAGTAATAATGAAGGCTAATTACAAATTATTTAAATTCCAATAGATAACTGAGAATAATTATCATTGTTGACTCAATAGTCTGGACATCTCAATGTATACTAGTTTAGTTTATGTTTAGTAGTGTTGTGCAGTATCCAAGTAACAGAGAAGATTAGGCTTTAATGTTCAGAGTCTTTGCACTAGGCAAAGGCCCCACAAAACTACAACTCTGATATATGTGTAAATGGTTACCTATTTCAAAATATTTACATAAAATGGCTGCAATTTGCTATTGTATAAATTATTTTCCATAATGCCAGTGCAGCTGTATCTCCCAATTACTGTCATTACAGAGTTTTCCATGTTCTTACATAGTGGGAGAACTGTGTCTAAGCAGACTGGTAAGAGCAAGGCAATCAAGCATCTGGCTACCATGTGGAAAGTAGTGTCTTTGGTGTGATTTTCTAGGCACTGAAAAATGAAACAAAAGTATCCAATTGGAGCAGAGACATGCAAAAAAGGGAGGAAAGCAAAAAAGTTTGTTGCTATACTTCCCAAGCTGAGTACGTTTGTTCAGGCAAAAGACCACACATATTGTAATGCTAACAATAATGTTAGCTTATTGTACAAAATGTATAGTTACAGTTCTAAAATCTGATTGGCTGAACTGTTGTAAAATCCTTGATACAAACTATGAAGTTTTTCCATGCTTATTTCTTGCTACTCTTGACTGATGCTAACAACAACTTGTGCTTCTGCACTGTAGGAGAGAATTTCTTGCATGACAAGTCACAGTTTACAGAGATCTGAAATTCTCTTTTGATGAGCTCTGTGTCTGCATCTGTTCCTTGCATCTGACAATTTAATATCCATCAGTGAAACAATCCGTTCCACAAATGCATTTGAGCCTGGCACTCTGGGGACAAATGACACAATCTGGAACATTTCGGTCAAGTTGTCTTTCCCTATTTTTTTTTAAATTGCCATCCATTTCTCACTGGTGGATTCTAAATGATCCCTTCTGGCTTTCTCAGTTTCTTCCTTACTTACACAGAAATCTTTATAGAGTTGGACCTGCTCTAGATCAGGGAAGCAGAGTTCATCATACAGGGCAATAGGTTTCAGATTAATCACCGCATTATCTGATGTGAAATCAAACCATTTTACAAATGTATGCCACAACAAAGTCATAGAACTGCAGAAAGTCATGTTTCAGGTGAGACCTTTGTACTAGGGCAATTTATCCATGAGTTTTGCTTGGTCTTGTTTTCTCTGCAACATTTTCATTCTGAACTTTCTGGCTTCCTCATACTGTAAACTTCAATGAAACAGAGCTTTGTTTCCTCCAATTTTCTAACAAGCTGGTCAAAAACAATTCTACATTTAGGAAAAAGCACAAGTATTGCAACTTTTCTCTTCATTTTCAAAAATCTTTCCTAGTGACCTAAAGTATGCAGTAAGGACTGGCCAGGTTTGGATCAACAGCTGGAGGAAGAGATAACGCAATAAAGTTAAAAAAAAAAAAAAGTCTTTTCTCTTCATAAAGCAGACACTGAAAAATGGTTGTAAATCTTTAAAATCACTGACTCAATGTTCAATGACAGCTGATCGCAGACATGCTTGCGTGTGTTATGAGCTATGCGGGCTGGACAGCTTGCTTTCATATTCCGATTGCTCAATAACTGGTAAACAGAGTGGTGTTTCCCAAAATTAATATTATTGTTATCTGCAGTATAAGTTGCAACATGCCCAATATCTAAATCATACTTTTCAAGACACTTCATAAGATCTTGATGTATGCCTTTTGCCAGTTCCTCACTATCTTCATAAAAATCAAGAAGCTTAAACAGATACTGTCGGACACCATAAAATATCTAAGGCACATTGGAAATTGTTTTGGCAAGCAGCAGTGACAACTGAGGAATAAACAGGCTCACCTTCAGGTTGAAGATCGTCCAAGATATCCCTTACAGTTTTCATTCCTAGAACATTCATAGCTATTATCTTTCCATATGCATTTTCTTTACATTTACCTTGTTTGAGTCATGAAAGAGAGCACTGATAAGCTTAACCAGACAGTCAGTACTATTGTAGTTCAGCCTGTATTTAACCAAATGGTACACATACTGTATGTAGATTCACAAGCAGCAATTTTGTCATGTTCATTGATATTTGCAACAAAGATTGTAGTAATGTTGCTTGCTACTCTAGCTTGTGTGCTTTTCTTGTGCATTTCAGTAGGAGCATGCTGTTTCAGGTCATTATCTCCTCCATGGCAAATTGATAACTCCTAGTGGCATTATAGTACAGAATGCTTTGGTTGGATCACCACTGATGCACTTTACTAATGGCTTTTGTCCTTCCCAATGCTTGGAATAGTTGCATAGTCTTCTTTTTGACAGGCCTCTCCATATTATGATGTGCTGGATAAGAAAGCAAATTGAAAGAACATGCTAGCATATTTTTAGCATAAATTACAACATGAGTGAATTTTAATTTTATATTTTAACTTTGTTGCAACACCTCCTCTAGCAGTGATTCCAAGAAACTTCACCTAATGTTCTTTTTTAATGTTTGATATTGTTTCATGGGACAGGGTTATGGTATGGGATGTATGGGATGAGACAGTTTTGACCCCAAAACAGGATGTTCCAGCTAATACGGATGGTTGGGAACACCAGCATATAACTAAACAGATGTGCTCCTAGAGAGAGTTTGGACTTTGAATTGGACTGCCTGTCCTTGGATGCAACGCTTTAAAAGTATCTCTATTCAAGGTTGATAGTGACCTGAAATAAGCTTACACAGATCCACTGATGTTACCCCATCCTGTGGCTTAAACTACATCAGACACCCTTAACATATGGAGGGGGTTTGGGGGTTGTTAGGAGCCAGTTCAACCCCTCCTGATCTAGAATTGGACAAAAACTGCCATGGGACAGAGACAAATCAATAATATCTCAGGAAGAAGCGAATAGGCTACCTACAGGTGAATCAATAACACCTTGGGAAGAAGCAAATACCTGGAGACAGATC
Organism: Ictalurus furcatus; assembly: GCF_023375685.1. Taxonomy (NCBI): domain Eukaryota; kingdom Metazoa; phylum Chordata; class Actinopteri; order Siluriformes; family Ictaluridae; genus Ictalurus; species Ictalurus furcatus. The sequence goes on along the minus strand of NC_071257.1, from coordinate 17,978,120 downwards.
AATAATAACTTGGGGGGGAAAGCAAATACTTTCAGACAGACCAATCTGATTTTTGTATCATGCTTCAAGCCACCAATTTCATCAGGACTTTGGTCAACGTGTTCTGAACCAGCCATGAGCTGAACTATTTGTGAGCATTGAATAATTTTCATTTATTGTTTCAAAACTGTTTCTAGCTAGTATAAAATAATGCATCATGTATGAATGAAATTGTAACTAAAAGGGAACATATGGTATTTAGTCTTTATTTGAGTTGCAGTGCCACCTGCACCTTTAAATCTCCCATTTCAAGTCAAAAGGCATGGCTACAGCTCATAAGCTCGTACGTGACCATAAGCTCAATGTGAACTCTATCTACACTTTCACCAACCCCTGAACTGAATTCTTCTGTCCTAAATCAGACAATACAGTAATAGTTCTCATGCCAAGGGGCACTACTAATAGCCATGTATTCATTCAAAGCTTTTATACTAAATGTAGGTTTGAAAATATTTTGTCATGTGCTACACGATAATTTAAACAACTTTAAAGGTCCCAGTTATTGAAACCTTGAAAAGTATTCTGTGTTTAGTATCCGAGAATGAACACTGTAAAACATATGTGATATCAATTCAGTTTCAAATGATTTTGTTGACACGCCCAGTTTTCCTGGGATAAGCTCTGGATGCACCATGTCCCTAACCAGGATAAAGAAGTTACTGAAGATGAATGAATGAATGAATGAATGAATGAATGAATTTGTTGAACCAGAATAGAACCTGAAAAAGTTGGAAACACATTGGTCTGCTCTGATAGTTTTTCTATTAGTCTTTTGCTGCCTAAACATATGATCTGTTTTAGGAGAGACAGGCATCACTACACTCTCTTCCCCTCAAAGCAAAATGATAAATTAACAGGTACTCAGGTGAAAAGAACTCAAAGTCTTCAGTATTTTGTATCTAGCAACCCTTTTGCCAGGAAAGAAAGCTGCTATAAACCCAACAAGCATAATAATCTTAACCATTAAAAGGCCAGATTCTTTCACAGCATGGTGACATCTTGTTTCTGGACTACAGTATGCTGAGCTTGCATTATATTACATAGAGCACATTTATCTATTAAATAGAATGAAGGACAAATCTCTGAGAGTATAACAACAATGATTGAACAATGATTGATTATTGAGCAGCAGTAAATATTCCAGTGTCAGAAGACAATATGAATTTACTTATGATAAACCAAAGAAAAAAAGTAAAACAAAATCTGATAAGGGGTGTATGCAAACGATTATTTGTTTCCTGATATGATAAAAGAAACAGCAAACAAGTGATGAAATATACATGGGTTTAAAGAAGGCTCCCTGACTAGATCATGTGTTTTACTCCCACCTTCACAGCAAAGTTGTGTTGACATGGAAGGAGCAGCAAATAAAGTTTACAGACAGTGACAAGCCAGTAGACTATTCCAGCTGGGGAGGTCAGAGAGACGAAGGACCAACTGGCAAAACTGCTGGTCATTTAAGATAGTAAGATTCGCTGGTCAGAATAAAATAACAGTAAATCTTCAACTCAAGGACTGTCACCTTTCTAACAAACTTATAAGGACTAAAATGAGTTGTACATGGAACAAATCACCTTAGGGAATGTATATCTGTCTGAACTATTTATTCAAAAAGAACACATTTGTCAAACAGAGTGAAAGCTTTGTCAGTCACTTGGAGCTAGAGTGGTGCTTGAAAGTTTGTGAACCCTTTAGAATTTTCTATATACCTGCATAAATATGACCCAAAAAAAATCACTCGATTTTCACAAGTCCTAAGAGTAGACAAAGAGAACCAAATTAAACAAATGAGACAAAATATAATACTTGGTCATTTATTTATTTAGGAAAATGAAACAATATTACATATCTGTGAAACATGGTGGTAGTATCATGGTTTGGGCCTGTTTTGCTGCATCTGGGTCAGGATGGCTTGCCATAATACATGGAACAATGAATTATGAAAAATAACAGCGAATTCCAAAGGAAAATGTCAGGACATCTGTCCATGAACTGAATCTCAAGAGAAAGTGGGTCATGCAGCAAGACAACGACCCTAAGTACACAAGTCATTCTACCAAAGAATGGTTAAAGAAGAATAAAATTAATGTTTTGGAATGGCCAAGTCAAAGTCCAATCCAACAGAAATATTGTGGAAGAACCTTAAGCAAGCAGTTCATGTGAGGAAACCCACCAACATCCCAGAGTTGAAGCTGTTCTGTACTGAGGAATGGACTAAAATTCCTCCAAATCGATGTGTAGGACTGATCAGCAGTTATCGGAAACATTTAAGTGCAGTTGTTGCTGCAGAAGGGGGTCACAACAGACACTGAAAGCAAAGGTTCACACACTTTTGCCACTCACAGACATGTAATATTGGATAATTTTTCTCAATAAGTAAGTGACCAAATATAATAGTTTGCCTCATTTGTTTAATTGGGTTCTCTTGGTCTACTTTTAGGACTTGTGTGAAAATCTGATTATGTTTTAGGTCATATTTATGCAGAAATATAGAATATTCTAAAGGGTTCACAACTTTCAAGCTCCACTGTATCTGTTAGTAGCCTACTTTGTGGACAAAAAGCAATGTATGCTATTGAGTGACTTTTTAGTTTACAAGTTAGGCTTACTGCCATAATTTGTTCTTTTATAACCTCTAATATATTGTAATCAAATATGTTAAATAAAACTGTCTAATGAAAAATTTAAGTTAACTTCTGGAAAATAAAATATTTATATACTGTACATACATTTTTTTTAAATGTTTTTTTCAGATGTAAAATTGTTGGCACATAGTTGCTTTGGGCATCTAAACATATATAGCTAATTACTTCAGGAGTATTTACTTTTTTGTAAATGGCACACTTATATAGCACTTTTATCCAAAGCACTTTACACTGCATCTCATTCACCCATTCACACATACACTCACACACCAATGGTAGCAGAACTGCCATGCAAGGCACTAACTTGCCATCAGGAGCAACTTGAGGTTCAGAGTCTTGCCCAAGGACACTTCAGCATGTGGAGTCATGCAGGCCGGGAATCGAACCGCCAACCCTATGATTAGTGGACGACCCACTCTACCAACTGAGCCACAGCTGTTTCATCCACTGATAAATCAAACTTATAAATGAATTACTCTTTGCTGGGAATGAAAACTTACTGTGTCAGAATTGAGCAATATCGCACCAGCCCTCATGCCTACAGATGAATTACAGTCGTAAGAGAGGTCAGAGGAAAATGGCCAAATTGGTTCGAGCTGACTGGAAGCATATAGTAACTCAAATAATCATTCTTTACAACCGTGGTGAGCAGAAAAGCATTTCAGCATGCACAAAACATCAAACCTTTGGTGGATGGGCTACAACAGCAGACAACTATGTTGGGTTTCACTCCTGTCAGCCAAGAACAGGAATCTGAGGCCATCATGGGCACAGACTCACCCAAACTGAACAGTTGAATATTAGAAAAAGAAAAAGAAAAACTACTCAGAATGAAGGGTCACTGCAAATCAAATGTTATTCTGACATTACCTTTATCCTATAATGCAATTTCCATCCTGATGGGAGTGGTCTCTTCCTGGATGACAGTATCTCCATCCCCATTTGAACACATGGGAGATTTTGAATCGACATGTTAGACAGAAGAAGAAACAGAGTGAAATAAAGGAGACAGTTTGATTATACAGTAGAGCAAAATCAGTTCCTTTCACTAAACAATAATTTCTCTCAAATCATATAGAACTATGCAGAATTATAATGTTGGGTCTGTCAATACTCCACTAAACAATTCAGCAGCCATCAATATCCTGACTTTCCATTAAGACAGTGAGATTAGCATCAGTACAACCTTTCATCCTCAATAGTTGAGAGCTGCTTCCTCACCACTTTGTGTATATGAAATAGCATTTCATTTAAAAATATTTGAGGCCAACAGTGTGAAGTGTCTCATATTTGAATGAGTCAGCCACAGTATCTAACAGATTATATCAGGACACATCTCTGACTGATAAACAGAGACCTTTCTGCTCAAACTGGTTTTACTGATATTATTTAATCTACACATTCAGAGACCGTATTTAACCTTGAATGTTGTCATACTGTGCCTCCTATGTATGACAAAGAACTCACTTTTTCTGTCTCTTTCCCTGTAAATATAGACATTTTTCTTGTCCTCAAACATAATTATTGCTCATGAATTCAAGTATTCATCCTTCCTTATTAATGCTCTTATATTAACCTGTCCTTTCACATTATGAGCCTGCCCTACACAAGCAATCATTAATCAACTCACGCATACCCGCATGCACACACACACTTAATATAAATATTTCATTTAAACATTTCTCATCACTCTACATTATAAACCCAGTTTAGATACCCTTGTCTTCTTTAACAGAAGTCCATATGGTCTCTAAGTGTTTGTTTAACTTACAGCCCTCTGTCACTTCTATGCCACCATCCACATCTGCTCATGTCAAACCTTAGACGACCTGCTGCTCTCATCAACTCACCAATCAAAGCCTAATAGCAGGGCTGACAGTATGATGGTGAGCACGCACACGCGCACACGCACGCACGCACGCACGCACGCACGCACGCACGCACACTCACACCCACACCCCATCAGTCTCAGTATGAACAAACGTAAAAACCCTCTTGTTATTCAGATTGGTTTAAGTGGATTCAGATTGGTTTCAGCTGGGATAGCCGAGGTGTATCCCAGCTGCCACCATAAACACACATACAAGCACAAGTCCCAACTGTCTAACCAGCCACCTCCTGTCAAACACTGCTAAACAGAATTATAATTTCAGGTGGTTAATTGGTTCATATGTCATGCCAAGCATGTCTGAAATAGACACAGAGCTTTTATTTTGTTAATTTTATTAAGTTATTAAGTATAAGCAGGCGTATTTAAATTATATTTTATAGCAAATGTCCATTTGGTGTGACTAGACTGGCACAAGCATGACTTTCTGATTCGTCTCTTCAAAAGTCCATAAATAACATTTAAATAATTTCTAATGGTCAAACCCTCTAATTAGATATTATGCTTGTGCAGAGTGATAGCTGTCACGTATCAAGAAACTCTGGACTCCACTTCCCATCAGCCACTGCACTACTCTAGTTGTCACATGACCACCTGCACCTGATTCACGTTTTGGTTAATGAGCACTCATGTGTATATATGGTCCTGGTCTGCACTATGTGCTTGTCTTTTGTTGTCTTAGACTGCTGTGTTCCATGTTTCTTGATCTTGTTAGTTTATGTTTAGTTTTGCCACAGTATTATGTTAAGTTGTCTTAGACTCATGTTGTTTATGTGTCAGTGTTTTGTTTCATGCCACAGTGTTTTGTCAAATTGTCTTAGTGTCTTTGTTTCTTAGTATGTTGCTTCAATAAACGTCATTATCTGCACCTGCTTCTGGCTCCACCACGATTCGTGACAGAACGAAAGACCAACTATCAGAAGCAGCAGATCCCCACGATGGATGCCTGGTTTGAAGCATATGCAGAGTGGTATTTAGGACTGCTGGAGCAGGGAAGAAGGACAGATGAACTGCTCGCGCAGAATAACCGCATGCTAGGCCTGCCGCAGCTGGACAGACCATGCACCAGGCCACACCCAGCATTTGTAATGGATTACGCCAGGACACGCTGACGGGAGGGGGAATTTTTGGTCGGGGCTGAGACCAACTCCCACCCTCCCTCCCCTATTATGGATCTCGCTTTGCCATCATGCCCCGCCGAGGACGTCGCTCCGCTTTCACGCCCCGCCGAGGACGTCGCTCCGCTTTCACGCCCCGCCGAGGACATCGCTCCGCTTTCACGCCCCGCCGAGGTCGTCGCTCCGCCTTCCTGTTCAGCTGTGGACGTCGCTCCGCCTTCCTTCTGCTCGGCTGAGGTCGTCGCTCCGCCTTCCTTCTGCTCGGCTGAGGTCGTCGCTCCGCCTTCCTTCTGCTCGGCTGAGGTCGTCGCTCCGCCTTCCTTCTGCTCGGCTGAGGTCGTCGCTCCGCCTCCATGTTCCGCTAAAGACGTCGCTCCTTTTCTTTGCTTCTCTCAGTATGTCGCTCCCCCTTCCTGCTCCACGGAGGACATCGTTCCCCCCTCATGCTCCGCGGAGAGCATCGTTCCCCCCTTGGGCCTCGCGGAGAACCTCGCTCCCCCCTTGGGCCTCGCGGAGAACCTCGCTCCCCCCTTGAGTCTCATGGAGAACATCGCTCCCCTCTCCTGTCCCGTGGAGGACGTCGCCCTGCTTTCATGCTCTGCCGAGGACGTCGCCCCGCTTTCATGTTCAGCTGAGGAAGTATCTCAGCCTCCCTGTGCCGTTGTGGAAGCTGCCCGGCCTCCTGGTTTTGCTGGGGACATGTTATCCAGGGGGCCAGGACCACCTGATGGAGGACGTATAATTTTGGGCGCTCCGGGAGTAGCGCCCTTGGGGGAGGGTTCTGTCACGTATCAAGAAACTCTGGACTCCACTTCCCATCAGCCACTGCACTGCTCTAGTTGTCACATGACCACCTGCACCTGATTTCATGTTTTGGTTAATGAGCACTCATGTATGTGTATATATAGTCCTGGTCTGCACTATGTGCTTGTCTTTCGTTGTCTTAGACCGCTGTGTTCCATGTTTCTTGATCTTGTTTGTTTAGTTTTGCCACAGTATTATGTTAAGTTGTCTTAGACTCATGTTTATGTCTCAGTGTTTTGTTTCATGCCACAGTGTTTTGTCAAGTTGTCTTAGTGTCTTTGTTTCTTAGTACGTTGCTTCAATAAACGTCATTATCTGCACCTGCTTCTGGCTCCACCACGATTCGTGACAATAGCAAACTTATGTGCTAAGGAAGAAATTATTTTTGGTGTTATGATGGCTGTTAATACTATTTATAACCATTGTTCAATTTTGAAGCAAACAGTAAGACATACTGTATAGTCAAACTAACTTCTACTGATTCTTCCTCTTATGTTTATGTTTACTTCTAAGACTAACTATGGCTGAGAAACACATGCAAAGATGCACAGAGGGGCAATAACATTAATTGTGCGTGCCTGATACGTTTTGGATGTCCTACCTCTGAATGGAGCTCTCATCTACTCCAATTCCAGATTGCTGGGACTACAGCTGCTTCTATGGCCAAACAGACTTCATATAAAACCATAATGAACTTTTTCACAATATCTGTTACCCAGATGAGGATGCGTTCCCTTCTGAGTCTGGTTCCTCTCAAGGTTTCTTCCTCTTAACATCTTAGGGAGTTTTTCCTTGCCACCGTCGCCACCGGCTTGTTCAATTGGGATAAATTTGCACTTTTAATATCTGTATACCATGTTTATATAGTTCTATAAAGCTGCTTTGAGACAATGTCTATTGTAAAAAGCGCTATACAAATAAAATTGAATTGAATTTAATTGAATAATACAAAGCACACAACAGAAGACAAAAATTTGTGCCTAACTGAATTTTGAGGAATTCCAAAGTGCTTGGCTTTTACCTGCCTGAATTTGGTCAGGTTATGTCTGTATGCACAGTCTCTTGCCCTGATCACTCATACAGCTACACTGAGGCTGGCATACATTCATGATTAATACAGTAGACAATTTGCATGTTCACCTGCATAAATGGGCTTCACCTATTTAGCTAGAACATTCGGTTTTTCTCTGCAAATTAAAATTAATTTCTTTCACTCCTGAAGCTTCAAACAACTTATTAATTTTGGGTAACACTAACAATACTACTTATACATACAAGCACCTCAAGAAAAGGTCATCAAGATTAATGCATCTTCGCCATGCTGTATGTTGTTCACCACTCTATGCATCACATAAATATAAATATAAACCTGACACTATGCAAATGCATCATTTCCATTTAATTGGCCAGATTCACACAATAGAACACCATAAAACTTTACTGCCACGGGATATACACACAATTTCATGTGCAAGGTTACATACAACCAGTCAGTAAGTAAATGATCACTGTAAGCTTATTTAGGGTCTCAGTGGAAATTCTTAGAAACTATGGTTTCTGCATGGTTCTTTGGATAGTTAAGGGTTCTTAGAGCTGCATTCTCTGGAGATAAGCTCATCAAACATGAGTTGGTGGCCAGATGACTCTAGGAGCACCTCTCCTGTTGTGAGTGCAGAGGATATCTGGGGAACATCTTTCCAGTTAGTTAGTTCTAAGATGTGTTTGTTCGTAATCACATTATGGCATATGTTATCTAGGTGTTTAGGATGGGTGAAATAGAATAATATTTTGTAACTGTCAATATATAAATCTTGGATAACTACCAAGGTTCCTTGTCATTGAGAACAAGCACAGACCCAGCAAAAATGTTCCAAGAAAATGCAGCATTATGAGAGTGATATTTATTGCAAATAAATATTGGGTGTAAATATTATTAGAAGGTCCTGGTGGTTGTCACTACCCCTGGTGAAACCCCATACAGAAATAAACACTAAACAGAATAAAACATGGACCTCTCCTGACAAAGAGACCTAAGGCTCTATATTCATGCTGAAGCAAGTCTAATTTATTGGTATAATGTCTGTTTTGCTAATATAGCTGAATATAAATCAGTCTTTTGCTATTTTCTGCCCGTTGCCAAAGATAATCTTACAATACTGGTACTGCCACTCACTCTCCCTTTCTCTTAGAGAATGTTGCAGATGTGGGAATTTATCAGTATACAGTGTTTTGGTAATAGAATGTTTTGATGCTATCACACACACTTCTCATTCTAAAAGGTCTTAAAACACTGTATGATAAACCCTTCCCTCTGTTATAAGATGTTCTCTCTCTCTCTGTTGCATGATGTTGCCTGATGTGATGCCAGTGCCGGATCCTGAAATACTTCTACTACTGTGGCTCCTTTTTCCCTCCATACCCATCTGATTCTGAGGCTCTACTTCTGTTTTCTGTACTTATGACTCACTGTTTGTTACTGTGGATTTCCTTCTCTGAAGAGGGCAAACATACCCCATCCATGCTCACCATGTTCTACAGTCGCAACATATCCTGTCCAGCTGCATCACGGTCTGGTTTGGGAATCTCCAATTGCAAGACCTTGCAGAGGACAGTTTCCACTCACACAGCATCTGCAAGCCATCCAGCTTTGTGGACTAGCCCTCCCACAATCTACAGTTTTTTCCCTTTTACCATCCGGAAGAAGGTTCTACAGCATCCACTCAAGCACTGATGATGGTGGCGTGTTCAGGCACAGCAGCTTTGTGCTCTGCTACTCGATGCTTATTAGGCTATTTATTTCTTTTATCCATTTTTAGCACTGTGTTTAACTTAACCACTAATACGAATATTTTGTGAAGTTGCACGGAATTACTTAACATCGGACTAAGCTGCGAACAATGAGGTTTGAGCAGCTTCTGAGACTTTGACAGCGTTCCTAGGGAGTTAGCCAGAACACCGGTATTTCCGGTGTTCTGTTCAAAAAGCAGGATGCTTATCCTGGTGGTGCCTTCATTGTTGCAGGGGACTTCAACCAGGTAATTCTGGGAACTGTGCTTAAAAATTATATCAGCATGTACAGTGTCCTACCAGGGGCTTAAACACCCTGGATCAGCTGTACACAAATGTCCACCCCCCGAGTTTCTCACAAAACCAGTAAAAGACTGTAAAAATATGAAGAAACCACCTCACAGATTCAGGATTGTTTTGATAGAACTCTGTAGGACCTGTTTGCACAGCAAGCCACGTATGGCAGAAACTGTGCTATATTACATCAACACACAAGAAAATAAAGATGTTTCCAAATCAGAAGCCATGTATGAACAAGGAAGTACAAAATCTTTTGAAAGCACAAAATAAATCTGGTGACATCACAGCATACAAAGAAGCTAGGTCAAGCTTGAAGAAAGGCATGAAAAAATGTCAAAAATACCTTTAGACAACAGGTAGAAAATCATTTCAACAGTGCTGACACTCGTAGTATGTGGGAAGGCATAAGGACAATTACTGATTATAAGAGCAACTCTGTCTGTCCCCATGGTGTTGATAAAGTCGATAATATTATGACAAGTGCAATAATCCCAGCAGTAGAGACTGAAAAGACTCTTACACTAAGCACACATGAGGTACATTGTGGATGATTAATCCACGGAAAGCTGCAGGTCCATATGAGGTTCCAGGACAGGTACTAAAAGACTGTGCTGGACAGTTATCTGAAATATTTGAGTATCTTCAACCTGTTCCTAGCGCAGGCAAGAGTCCCCAAGTGTCTAAAGTCAGCTATCATAGTACCAGTACCAAAGAAAGCAAACATCAGCAATTTGAATGACTACCGTCCAGTTGCCCTCACTCCTATAATAATGAAGTGTTTTGACAGACTGGTCCTTTCGCATATTAAGACTCATTCCTGCCTCTCTGGACTCACATCAGTTTGCTTATAGGGTCAACAGATCCACAGAGTATGCCATCGCTCTGACTATTCACACTGTCCTGTCACACTTGGACAGACAGGCCACATATGTGAGAATGTTATTTGTTGAATTTAGCTCTGCTTTTAATACTGTTATCCCAATAAACTCATTCTTAAACTTCATCATCTAGGTCTCAACTCATCATTATGTAACTGGGTCCTGAATTTCCTGTTGGAGCATCCTCAGGTGGTGAGATTGGGTACACTTCTTTCTTCCACCATAACTCTGAGCACTGGCACACCACAAGGATGTGTACTAAGTCCTATCCTCTATTCCTTTTTTTTTTTTTTTTTTTTACATACAGCTATGTTCCTACTAGGGATGTCATGATACCAAAAATCTAGTAGTCGGTACCGTTACCACCAAAAGTACACGATACTCGATACCAAAGTCGATTCCACGGTGTGGTATAAAATAAAATTAAAAAAAAATTTAATTAAAAACTCTCCTGGAGGACATCCTCCTCTGGCTGATACTGGCAAAGAGAGAGAGAGAGAGAGGGGGAGAGAGAGCGAGAGAGGGTTATTTTAGTTATCAAACACTGTCCGACAATGAGTGGAGGTGAACTCCTAAACAGGCGCGCACACACGCACACACACACACACACACACACACACCTTATACTCTGAATGCAAGCATTAGTTTAAATTCACTGAAATGGTGGCAGGCCAAAAAGATTTATTAAAAGCAAGAACATTTGAATAATTATTAGTGACAATAGGCTACATTTTGCTGACAGGACACGGGCTGAATAGTGATGCATGGTGGCCCATTCGGAGGTAGTTTCTAACATTGCAATGTGTTAGCCTCGTTAACAAATAACAGGCTAACGCAAACATTACATGGAGCATAACGTTAGCTGGTTTCACAGCAACAATGCCAGCTGCCTCAAACAAACATAATATAGGACCGTCTTTCAGGTGCTTCGCCAAATTCCAGGTGTTTCCTCGCTTTGTTTGAAATGAACGATAGCATCGGTTGCACACCGGAAACCGATACTAGCTTTCCTCTCTTTTCCTCTCAATGAGTCAGGGGGGAGCTACACTTGTTAAGCTAAGCTAATCTTCTGTAGTTTTTCCCGTGTGCTTGTAGGCGTTCTTCTTCTTCTTCTTCACTCGTGGACCAACTAAAACACTTGCGCGTATTTGCTGCCGCCATCAGGTCTGGAAGAATTGCAACCTCGGTACCTCCATTAGAAACGGTTCCTACGCTACTGCAGAAAAACAAGTACCGTCACATTTTAAGAATGTTGGTACTGACTTGGAACCAAAGTATTGGTTCTCGTGACATCCCTAGTTCCTACACTTTCCAATAACATTATTGTTAAGTTTGCAGATGATACAACAGTGACTGGGCTGATTTCTAACAGTGATGAATCAGCCTACAGAGTGGAGATACAGAACTTCGTAAGCTGGTGCTCAGAGAACAATCTGACCCTCAACACAGGAAAGACCAAGGAGCTAATTATCAACTTTGTGAAATCACAGAAGCCAGAGTATTTGCCAGTCCTTTTCAATGGAAATAGTGTGAAGAGTGTCCAGTTTCAAGTTTCTGGGCACATATATCTCAGAGGACCTTACAGGGTTGACAAACACTACTGCACTGATTAAGAAAGCACAGAGACAACTGTTTTCCCTAAGAACACTGAGGAAAACTGGTCTTCCCCAACTGATGCTGACAACTTTCTATCGGTGCACCATGGAGAGCATTCTAACATAATGCAACTCTGTGTGGTTTTTCAGCTGCACAGCCTATGATAGGAAAGCACTCCAGAGGGTTGTCCTGTGAGCACAGAAGATAATCGGAATTGAACTGCCATCACTGGAAGATATCTACAGAACACAGTGTCTGAAGAATGCCATCAGCATCTACAACAACCACACACACCCATGCCATCACATGTTTGAACAACTTCCATCTGGCAGCTGTTATAAGACATTTTATGCCCATACTTCAACATTGAGGAATAGCTTTATTTCTATAGCTTTTTTTTTCTGACCATTTCTCATTTTTAATTTTTATTTTGCTACAGCATCTAGTAAGGAAACTGCAAGTGTAATTTCATTGTATGTCTGCATTGAGAGTTGTACATATCCAATGACAGTAGAGATTTAATTCAATTCAACTGCCAGACTGGGTAACAGCTTCTACCCCTTCTACAGTTTATTTTTGTACTTGTATTATATACATGAAAAAGGGAGCCATAGTAATAAATATGGTAATAGCAAGGTTTCTGAAGTTGTTTTCTATGTTCCCATTTCGCCTTGTGCATTGCTAATTTTTTTAATAGGGTGTTGTTTTTATGTGACACAAAGGATTTTTTTTTTCATTGTGCAGGGAAGGCATAGTTCTGGGTCCATATGGGGTGGATTGGTTCTGTCAGTGTTCCCTATCGACTTTGACCATTATAATCATTTTTGTGACTCCCTTTTTTCAAAAGTACAGTAAACTGGGCACAGACTTTCCTTTAGAATTTCAAACAAATAAACAAGGATAAGCAGGTGTGGTGTTCTCTTTAAAACAGCCTTCCAGTTATCTATGCTAAACACACTATGCTTCAGAACAAACACAGTGTTTAGGAAACATACAGTGTGATTCACCAGCCAGAAAAAAATGCTTTTTGTTTGCCTGTTTCGACACACAGAACACAATTTCACTGGCACTTTCATATCACACTTACTTTATCTATTATCTATCTAATCTACTTAGATTTATCTATTATGTCAAATATCAGATCATTACTTTGCAGCAGTGAACATGCAACTTATCTCTGCTTGAATGTTCATCACCAGTCTGGAGTTTGAAGGGACAGACATGCACTTCAGGTAAAAAGGTAAAAGTTACTATTTCTTATTATAAGTTTACAATAAACCAAATATATGATAATTAAACCTATTTCTGAACATTATTACTCATTTCAAGCTTGTTAGTTTAGTTCATTAGCTAGTTTTTTTTTATTCTATTAACAGATACGTTTGCTTCTTTCTAGAAATAAATGCTTTAAATGAGCAAAATTATCTGCAAATACAACAAGATTTGGTTAAAGCTTGAAATGAGTACAAATGGCTTGAAACAGGTTTAATTATCTTATATTTGGTTAATATTTGAAGTATTTCCAACTGCTAACATGCCTTTTTTTACAGTGCAGATTTTTCATAATTTACTTAAATTTTGAGTCATGCTGTGGCAATTTGTGTATGTATCTATTTTCTTTCAGATTGTGTATATCTATTCTAAATAACTGCAATTAGTACTACAGTGCATCCGGAAAGTATTCACAGTGCTTCACTTTTCCCACATTTTGTTATGTCACAGCCTTATTCCAAAATGGATTAAATTCATTATTTTCCTCAAAATTCTACAAACAATACCCCATAGTGACAACATGAAAGAAGTTTGTTTGAAATCTTTGCAAATTTATTAAAAATAAAAAACAAAAAAAGCACATTTACATAAGTATTCACAGCCTTTGCCATGACACTCAAAATTGAGCTCATGTGCATCCTGTTTCCACTGATCATCCTTGAGATGTTTCTACAACTTGATTGGAGACCACCTGTGGTAAATTCAGTTTATTGGACATGATTTGGAAAGGCACACGCCTGTCTATATATGGTCCCACAGTTAACAATGCATGTCAGAGCACAAACCAAGCCGTGAAGTCCAAGGAATTGTCTAGAGACCTCCGAGACAGGATTGTATCAAGGCACAAATCTGGGGAAAGGTACAGAAACATTTCTGCAGCATTGAAGGTCCCAATGAGCACAGTGGCCTCCATCATCCGTAAATGGAAGAAGTCTGGAACCAGCAGGACTCTTCTTAGAGCTGGCCGCCCGGCCAAACTGAGCGATCGGGGGAGAAGGGCCTTAGTCGGGGAGGTGACCAAAAACCCGATGGTCACTCTGACAGAGCTCCAGCGCGTCTCTGTGGAGAGAGGAGAACCTTCCAGAAGAACAACCATTACTGCAGAACTCCATCAATCAGGCCTGAACGGTAGTGTGGCCAGATGGAAGCCACTCCTCAGTAAAAGGCCCATGACAGCCCGCTTGGAGGTTGCCAAAAGGCACCTGAAGGACTCTCAGACCAAAGATTGAACAAAGATTGAACTCTTTGGCCTGAATGGCAAGCGTCATGTCTGTAGGAAACCAGGCACCACTCATCACCTGGCCAATACCATCCCTACAGTGAAGCATGGTGGTGGTAGCATCATGCTGTGGGGATGTTTTTCAGTGGCAGGAACTGGGAGACTAGTCAGGATCGAGGAAAAGATGAATACAGCAATGTACAGAGACATCCTTGATGAAAACCTTCTCCAGAGTGCTCTGGACCTCAGACTGGGGCGAAGGTTCATCTTCCAACAGGACAATGACCTTAAGCACACAGCCAAGATAACAAAGGAGTGGCTACAGGACAACTCTGTGAATGTCTTTGAGTGGCCCAGCCAGAGCCCAGACTTGAACCCGACTGAACATCTCTGGAGATCTGAAAATGGCTGTGCACTGACACTCCCCATCCAACCTGACGTATTGTTTGTAGAATTTTGAGGAAAATAATGAATTTAATCCATTTTGGAATAAGGCTTTAACATAAAAAAATGTGGGAAATGTGAAGCGCTGTGAATACTTTCCGGATGTACTGTATATATAAATACATTAATGAAATTCATGTATTTAGCAATGGATTACTTAGTTTACTTCTTTATCACCTGTTTTCCCTCTAGCACTATTACTTTAGAGTTACTGTCACATACTGACACCCACACAGATATTTCTTGACACTAAATAAGCTGTCACACAGCAATGGCAGCAAGTTGTCATTAAGACAGTAAACAGCGCTTAATAGAATTAAGGATTAATAACATAATGTGATGCATATAATGTTTACATATGATCATATGTTTAAATTATGGCAATGGACGTACAGTCAGGTTCAGAGTCTAGCACTGGAAATTGATTAGGTCTGTATATTTTCAATTCTGTTGAGACCTGCGTTTTCAATTTACATTTGCATATATTCATTTGGCAGATGGTTTTATTCATCGTCACTTTAATAAAGCAGATCCAAGTACATAGTGTTGATCAAAGGCCCAGCTGTGCCTGTGGCAGCTTTGAGATTTGAACTACCAACTTTAGAGTCTCTAGCACATAACTTTAAATGCTGAGCTAATAGTACCTAAACCTCTTGTATTTGTACATGTGAAGAAGTCGGAATTACATCCAAACCAATACAAATGAACATAGATGGATTCACCCTGAATAAGAGTAAAGGTATATAAATTTAAATTAACACTATTAAAATGTATTAATTGTGGCAAAAGAGTCAAATGCTAAACTGTTAGATGACACATGCATCATTCATATCATATTTGCATGCAGTTAGTAAGTAAATTTCTAAATACTAATATTTACTTATTTACTTATTTCGTCTATGACAACTCTGAGTGAAATTGTGAGCTTTTATAGATGGGAATGAAGTGTAAATAGATTTGGTCTTGGTGGACTAGATCTGCTACACTCCTACACTGCTGCTGATGAGCAAGTACGAATACCACCCCAATCCCCAATGCCCAATGACTGAGTGCATGTTGGGGTGAGTGCCTGCCAAGTTTTTTCATTTATTTATATATATATTTTAAATAGATATGCGATTGAACGAATAATCGACTGGGATTGGGACTGCTATGGGGTGATTAGAATTTGCACTGCTTAGCCGAATAAGAAAGTGCATGGTCCTAAAGACCCAGCACCTCCTGCAAATGTTTCATTTGCATAATCGTGTAGAATTCATTTGTTAGCGTTATCGTGTATATCAGCAATTGTCAGCATTTATCAAATTATATAGATGTAGATCAGCAATTATCAGCATTTATCAACGTTTGTCAGCAATATCAGCAGTTATTGACATTTGTCAGCAATTATGAGTAGTTATCAACATTTATTGGCAATCAGCAATTACAGGAAATTACCAGCAACTGTCAGCCATTAACAGCATTTATCAACAGTTGCCAGCATTTGTCAGCAATTATCGGCAATTGTCAGCCTTTATAGCAATTTTAGCGTTAGCACCATTTATCTGCAATTATCGGCATTCATCGGCAATTGTCGCTTTTATCAGTATTCATCAGCAATATCTGCATTTATCAAGGAGGAAGTGTCTTCCTTAAACATATGACAGACCCCCTCCCTTGAAATGTGCATACACAAGCGATACAAGGCAGTTCATAAAGCACTGGATTTTTTTTGCTGAATACAACAGAATACCTTGCAGCATAGCAGGCATTTATAGACCCTAGGGCATTTTCCTCAGCCTTAAGATACAGAAGACCAATCAAATTGTAACATCCCATTCCATATCCTGTACCACTGACATTTCCATAAATGTGCAGTCATTTGTGGACCGAGACCAGACTTTTTTTTATACCCTTTCCAACCAAAACAGCAAACAGTTAAGAAATGCATATTTATTTAACCACAGAATATACTGCTAGAGTGAATCCAGTAGTAGGAATACAAAAAATAAGTGGTTTCAAAACGGAATGGCCTTTTGCGTGCAGATTAAATGGACAGAAGTATAAACCAGTGATTTCCCCTAACAAAGCTACTATGTGCTCCATTCTAAGCACTGTATCAGCACAGTCATCTAAGGTCTTTTTTTTAATTGGGTGTGTGGATGATTGAACCCAGGTGTGTTGTATCAGTAATTAGGCGTGAAGAGTGAACATGTCAATATGTGAGGTGGTTGGGTGTTGTAGTCCATGGCGGCTATATTTGTAGGCCAGGGTGTGCTCTATGGAATGCACACCAATGCTGATTTTGGTGTTGATATGACAAAGTATATTAAATAACAGAAACTAAAGTGTCTTAATATTTATTCATTTCCTCCAAACTGTATGGACTAACACTAACACACAATGTTTGCTAATGAATTAATCAAAAGATAATCCTATAATTAACCAATGTTAACCTTTAGCTGGAATTTGACTTGCTATCCAGCCAATTTGTGTTAGCTATTAATCACTAAATGTAGTTACTAAATGAAGCCTGTCTAGTTACAATATCGTGCCAGGGGTACTCATCCATCCTCAAGTTCGCCACTGCAGTCCACTGGCTTATCCATCTTCACACATATGGATAGGTAAAGTGCTAACATAGTGATAAATTGTTGATACATTGTTACAATTGTTGATAGCTTTATCTTTTGTATTGATTAACTTGATTGAATACTTAAACTGAATTGATTGGATGCTAAACTGAGCTGATTCGATTGCTGTATAGTATACACTTACTGGCTGGATGAAAGAAGAAGAGACATTTGTAGTTTGTAATGAGTATTTTGAAGATCTAAATGAAAATGTAGGAAGTAAAAATGAAAGTTTCATTTTTGGAAAGAAAGACAGAGAGATAATTACATTTGAAATGCTTTCATTCCCCATGAAATGGGATGATAATCTTTTTCCTACAGGCTTATTCACTAGCAGAAATCCATTAATTTATCCTAGACATAATTTGAGAACAATAAATGCCAGTTATTTGCCTTTGCCATGGCCTTTCCCACAAGCTACAGAACTATTTAAATATTCTATGCATTTTAATCTTTTATGTTTCTCATCAAAACTTATGCTAAACCTAAACAAGTTTCTAATTACAACATTCAATCATACAAAGTATGCGTGATTGAGCCACGTAGTGCAGGTACAATATATAACGTGTGCTAGAATAGCTCAGCGATAACATCCTTGGTGTAGAACACAGCAACCATGGCACTGGCCTCAGCTCAATTGAGTGTTCATTTAATAAGGTTTTTTTTTCCAATGTAGAAAGTCAAGTAGTGTATACATGTGTATATATGAAAGTCCTTCCTCAAAGTAGCGTTGAATTAATTCCATTTTCTCCCTTCTTGCCAATGGAAACTTTTGTTCTTTTCTTAGATTTAAAGTTTCACTATTTAAAAAATGGTTTATAGTCCACACACTGAAAAAAGCTCATTGAATTTACATAATTCAAATGTGCCCATCGGTTCCACGTGTTTGAATTGAGTTAAATTAACATAATTTGTTTTCGTACATCAAACATGATTTGATCATATATTTTCAGTGCCCTGAATAAAATTAAACTCCGCCTGAGCTGAGGATTGAACCTCAGTTACAACCATTGGCAAGAAAGGAGAAAATGGAACGTTACTTTGAAGAAGGACATTCATATTTACACATGCAAACACAAACTGAGTTTCTACACTGAAAGAAAAGCCACAAAAAAAAAAACAGTACAGTAAATGAACATGCGCAACCATAGTGAGTCTTGAACTCCAGTTGCTGGCATGTTACACCAAGGATGTTACCACTGCACTATTCTAGCACACACACATGTTTTAGCTATGTTAATTAACATGGAACACCATACTGTAGCTCAACCCACAGTAGCTAGGTCAGATCAGACTGCTATTGACCACTTCATGATCTCATGTCTCATGCCACCGCTGACCAAGACGATGCGTTTGCTGACGATGAATGAATAAACAAACGAATGTATGAATGAACACAGACACATCGATGAACTCATTGTTGAATCATAGTTTATAGCATCTTTCAATAGACTTTTTGCAGCTCATAGTTTGTACCTGTACCTCACAGTCTCCAGTCTCTTGTCATCACTCATTACATGACTGTGTTGAGTATTGTTAGTGAATACTTGATGCTGCTCATGCAAATAACAGTATGTACCTCAGCCATCTCTCACTGTCTGAAGTGTCATTGTACTGACCATGGAGAGACTCATTAGTATATACAAAAACCTCATTATTATCAATCATAACGGTTCTGTGTGCACAAATTTTCTCAATTGTGGTGGGGAAAAAAAAAAAAAAACTAAGAAAAAAGTCCAGAGACAAGCTGCCTATTCCAGGTCTACTGTGATGAATACCTGTCTTCATAGATGCCCAAAACAAAATCTGTGGATGATCAGTATGAAGCTATAGAATGAAGCCCTGTTAATGTAAGAGGTTCCACATTATTTGCAAAATGTATAGTGAATAGTATATGCACTACCAAACACACATTTGTAAATGTTTTTTCTGCAGTACCTTTCGAATATGAATGTGCGGTTATATGATTTCAATACTTAGTTTATTTCAGGGTGAAAATGTTCCTATTGTAGGTTAGCATCTGTGTCATTGGCAGCCCATTACCTGTTAACTTAATGCAATGTCACAGGCCTGAACCCTAATCGCACAAAAAGGGTTCATGCACACTGGTCCTTCTCACTGTTTTCTGTGCAATTGTATACACCCACATTCCATCTAACCTTACATCTGCAGGAGAGCAGAGCAAAACCTTCAATATAATCCAATTATGGCTTCAATAATATACAGTATATACTACTCAAACACTAGTACAAGAAGAGGATAAAATAATGGAAGGTAATGTATGCCTTCTGTTCTAGCAATCTCTACATGACAAGTGCCCCATGCTGTGGGAATTCTAATTCTCAGAATCCTACTCACTATCACCCCCAACTCTCTGGTTGCACCGAGTTACAACTATAACGTTACACCTTTTTATTGTAATAGCATGCATCTACCCGAACCCCTAGCCGTGTTCAAGACTGACATTGTGAAGTATCCATCCATCCATCCATCCATCTTCTACAGCTTACTCCCTCTTCAGGGTCGCGGGGGAACCTGGAGCCTATCCCAGGGAACATCAGGCACAGGGCGGGGTACACCCTGGACAGGGTGCCAGTCCATCGCAGGGCACAATCACATATACACTCACACACCCATTCATGCACTACGGACACTTTAGACACATTGTGAAGTATAAACAAATCTAATCAATAACACATAATATTTTTAAATTTTGTATTTTAAAAAATACAATGTTTTAAAATGTAATATTTTTAAAAATATATAATATATGTTCTTATTAGTTTTCATGTTAATTACAATATAACATTGATGTCAGTTCTCAACTACATGAATGTCTTTTCATATTTTCATAACTGGGTCATTAATAAGGAAAGAAGCACAAAAAGTCTCCTTTGTATAGACTATAGATGTGTGTTACTTTGGCCATGGCCAAAGTTTAACACAAACAAACCACAAACTACAGCAAGAATACACCATAAGTAACATTAACAAAGTAACTACACTAATAAACCAACTGGAAACATTCAAATATGAGATTAGAGAGCAGGTGCCAGTATGTTCTCAACATTTACAATCATGCTGTAATTTATTTATTTATTTTTTTGATAAATTATGTGGACTTATTTTTGGGCACAGTGGTGCAGCAGGTAGTTTTGCCACCTCACAGCTCCAGGGTCTCTGGTTCAAGCTTGGAGTACTGTCTGTGTGGATCTTTGCATGTTCTCCCCATATCTGTATGGACTTCCTCTGGGATCTCTGGTTTTTGTCCACCTCCCAAAAACATGGTGATAAGTGGTTGGTCTACTCTACATTCATTATCTTCTATGTGTGAATCTATCTGTTTGTTGTCCTACATTGTACTGGCTTCTTATTCAGGGTTTATTCCTGTCTCACACCCAGTGTTCCAAGGATAGATTCCTTATCCACCATGACTCTGACCAATAAAGTGGTTACTGAAAATGAATGAATGAACAAATCTTTAGCCATGGACTGAATGAACAGGCAATGTAAATGTATTTTGTCAACATTAAACATTTGTTAACTAATGCATGTGTTAATCTTTGTTAATTTGTTAACATTATGTATACATGTTGAAGTTCATGGTTTGTTAATGTGAACTACTGGAGCCATTAATGAAAATAACTTTTAATGTGAAAAAAGTAATGCCAGAGGGGATTTATTTATTTATTTATTTTACATGTATTGAACCAATATTTCTGTGTGTACATGTGGAGTGTGTACAGGTTAGAGAGTTCTCTAGGTATCATTAGTCATTTACAGTTTCTACTGACTTTACCAGATAATTAATCTTTCTCATAATTCTTCACTATCTTCTCAAAAGTAGATTTACACTCAATAAATTAGTCATTATGCTCTTTTGTTCCCCTTTTCTAGTACTTGTAGTTGGGACTTGAAGTTGCTGAACACTAATAAATTTGTAATTGTTAAATTAATTTTAACCTAAAGGAGAACTGCTCTGAAACTTGGCTTAAAATATGAAGTATCTGCATGAACTGGCTAAGCTGAACATTTAGTTTTTTCTGAACCACCGGTTAAACACCAAGCCTTATTCATACTGACTGTGAGCAGTGGATGGACTGAAAGATCAGATACATATTTAACCCTGCCGATAGCACAAAATATATTCCCTAATTAAGGGGAAACAATTTAACAATATTACAACTCTGATGATGTATTGTGTTTGTTTTTACCTCTGCAGCTTGGCTTGGTATTTAATGCTGTGGAGTGTCCCACTGCAGAGGGTCCATGATGAGGTTTCAAAGCAGACAAGGAAGCTGAGGTATCCTGAAATGTAGATCCTGCCAACAGAGCTGCAGTGAATTGGGCTCATTAGCCTCAGTGTGTTTGTGCTCAGACTGGGATTGTCAGTTTGAATTTGTCTGCTGTATAGGAAGATATAGTTCCCAAGTCAGACTTTGATGTGATATTATGGGTCTCTTTTAATTATTCTCAATAATAAGCAATTGCAACAGGTATTTTTTTTTAAACGGTTTAGAACTATATTTATAGTGTGAGTCATGGCAGAATATTTTGACATGGAAATGACAAATAAGAACATACAATCTTTAGACCTGAGTACCTGCATGTGTATGTCATGGCTGTGAATGATGCAGGTGCAGCAGACTCATTACTGCTTCTCAGTACTATATAAATAACTGGTGTCGAAAATGTGGGACCCACTGCAGACAGTGCAGCACTCATCTGTTTAGAGGTTGTGTAAGCATCATCCAATTCATGAAACATTCAGAGCATTCCTCAAACTTGACTATATTTGGGTTTATTTATTTTGCTGTTTTCCTATCCTTCCAATCTATTGTCCTCCTTTTGGGTGATGATTAATACAGATAAGGTATAATAGTCCTTAACCCTTAAATGGAGTAGTATTGCCAGTGAAAACTGGAAATAGTGTAAATGATAGACTTGGACATAGTATTTAAAAATCCCAGCAATGTTGCTGCACTTGATATACAGTTGTAGAACCTCAACATGCAAGATCATAAGCATAAGATAAGCATAAGCATAAATCACCCCTCCACATGAGCCTAGGGCCACTGGCCGAGACGTGGTGGTTGGCCTACAAGATGAAAGCCCTGTCCCTCAGCTGATAACTTTGGGAAAAGTGGGGTGACTCACCCAAATAAGCCCCAAGGACAATCAACACAGATGAAGCCCTTTGTTCTCTTACCTGGTTGATTTTCTTTAATCACGGTTCTTATCACACCTTTGTCACACCAACTGAACCAGGACACCTCATATATTCTAAAAGACCAAGGACTGCAATAATAATACAATAAATCAACAATATCAATTGAAGTTGCCTACAATAGTTACCCTGTAATTATCATGCTTGTAACCATCCATCCATCCAATCATCTTCAACCGCTTACTCCTTTTCAGGGTCACGGGGAAACCTGGAGCCTTTACCAGGGAGCATCGGGCACAAGGCGGGGTACACCCTGGACAGGGTGCCAGTCCATCGCAGGGCACAATCACATATCCACTAACACACCCATTCATGCACCACTTTAGACACGCCAATCAGCCTACCATGCATGTCTGTGGACTGGGGGAAGAAACCGGAGTCGAACCCCGACCTTGGCGGTGGGAGGTGAACGTGTGTGAGGCGGTGTGAGGCGAACGTGCTAACCACTAAGCCACCATGCGCCCAGTGCTTGTAACCACAAAGTTGCATTTAGACATTTGTTGTTCAACGTGCATGAGTATGATTAATTATGGATAAAGGTGTGTGATTAATTATTAGTAACGTGTTAACAACAGATGAGAGTAAGGAAAATCGAGTAGAACGTTGTAAGGTATAGGTACCAACAGTTGGGACTAAAAGTTTGATCCACTTTTAGAAGGCATGAAATTATGTGACCACAAAGAAAATGGACTGAGTAAAGTCATGGGTGGAGAACATAGCTACACCCCGCTCCAATTGGAGCAAAATGTTTCGGGTTCCACCCAACTAGGAAGAGTTAAAATTCTTGGACACCATGGAAACAGTTCTCTTCCACCAACATTTTGCAAAAGGGATTCCCCAATCAACATCTTCAGGGAGTCCTCATCAACTAACAGCAGCTGCATGAGTCTTCTTCAAACCCACATCTTAAGGAGTTCTCTTCAATTAGCATTTTCCAGGAGTTCTCCACTCAACCTCTTCAGGAGTGCTCTCTTCAACTAACATCTGCAAGAGGGCTCCAGCAAAGCTTCCTAACTCCAGTCATGAAAGAACCAGAAGAACTGCCTCCAAGCCTACGAGACTCCACTCCATTCACCATTCCGAGTGGTCCTCCTAGACGCTGGTCAAAAGCAACCGGATCTCTGATGAATCCCCATTAACCGGAAACGCAAGTAAGCACCTCCAGGTCTCAGTCAAAGCTGGTGTATTTAATAGAGCCCTTATAAAACGAAGTGAAAATTAAATAAATTGTTGATGGTTCATTCCGGTTGAGGTCTAAGAACAGCATACGTTGTTAAAACTAGGGAGCAATTAATTCTCTGTAAAAGCTACTTTCACCCCCTTTGTTTGTGTGTGTGTGCTTATGTGTTAGTTTAGTTTCTGTGTATTAGAGTAGTTTAATAAAGTATCGTCTGATTTTAATAGCAAATGTCTTTTGTCTATATTTATGATTTATACTTTTTATTGTGCTCATAATTCATGTTTAACATCAGGGTATTATTACTGGTGGCTACAGGACTAATATCCTAGCCAGACTTAATAAGATACATTAAGTTCAACTCATCGTTGGACGAATAGTTGATCAGTTGTTGAAATATTAAGTTTGCACATATCCCCTGTTTTGAGCTCAATCTAACAAAGGAAAATTTAATTTTCCCTACACAGTCATGTGAAAAAATAAGTATACCCGATGGAAATGTTTTTTTTTTTTTTGACATATTTGGACAAGCCAACATTTGACCATCATTTGATCAGTGCCTATTAATAAAGTTGATATACTTGATCAAAATCACAAGGAAAAATAGCTTTTTCAATCATTTATTCAACAGAAATATCAATAGATGTGGTACTCTTCTGTGGAAAAATTAAGTACACCCTTGGGCTCAGAAGCAAGTATTGCCCCCTTTAGCAAAATTAATTTCTTGTAGGCGTTTTGCATAATTGTCCACCAGTCTCTGACATCAGCTTGCTGGGATTTCTGACTACTCTTCTATGCAATATTATTTCAGTTGCAAGATGTTTGAGGGTTTTCTTGCATGTACTGTCCATTTCAAATCCCCCCCACAACATTTCAATAGGATTCAAATCTGGGCTTTGACTAGCCATTCCATAACCCTCCATTTCTTATTTTTGAGCCATTCCTTGGTGGATTTGCTAGTGTGCTTAGGACCATTATCCTGTTGAAACATCCACTTTTAGTATAACGTCAGCTTTTGGACAGGTGGCCTCACATTATCTTCAAGCACTCTTTGATATGATGCAGAATTCATAGTTGAATCAGTGAATGCAAGCTGTCCAGTCCCTGAACCAGCAAAGCAACCCCAAACCATAACATTTCCACTACCGTGCTTCACAATTAGTATGAGGTGCTTCTCCTAAAAAGCTGTCTTTGGTCACCACCAAACATGTCTGCTGTTACTATGGCCAGACAACTCTACCTCTGATTCGTCTGTCCACAATGCATTATTCCAAAAGGTCTGGTTTTTGCCTGTATGCTTATTGGCAAAGTATAATCTTGCTCTAATGTTCTTTTTAAACAGCAAAGACTTTTTCCTGGCACACCTCCCATGTAGGTCAACTTTGTGCAACCTTTTTCTAATTGTAGAAGCATTCACTTTGACACCAACAGTTGCAAGAAATTTGGAGTTCTTGGAGACTTCTTACTGCATCAAATGGTTTGCTCTTGGGCTGAATTTGCTGGGACGGCCAGTCCTGGACACTTTGGCAGGCGTTTGAAATCTGCGCCACTTGTAGATGATTTTTCCTTACAGTGGAATGATGTATTTAAAATAATTTATAGATCTTTTTAAATTCCTTCTCATAGGCATCCACAACCTTTTTTTTTTTTCTGAAGGCCTTACAGAACTCTTTAGATCTTGGCATAATGACACCACACACCTCAATAACAAAGGGAACACCAGACACTAGGAAAGGGGTTTAAATAAGACAGGTTCCACCTGCACTCCCTAAGCAAGTTCTAATCACCGGCACCCGATCTTGAACACCTGATTCTAATTTTATGGATTTGAAGGTCTGGAAAATGTAGGAGTGTACTTACTTTTTCCATGTGAATGATCTGTTTTTTTTGTTTTTTTAAATATAAATTGTGAAAATTACTACAAAATGTATATTTTATGTGGCATTTGATAGAGTGTGTCAACTTTATTAATAGGCACTGTTTCAAACAGGGTCAAATGTTTATCTTAATTATCTTAAAGCTTCTCTCTAATGCCTTATCTGCATCTTGCATTTTGTGCATTTAAAATAAAGGCATTAGTGTGTCTTGCATACATTTACAGTAATATTGGAAAAGTTGAACATAAGCTAATTAAGTGGCTGCAAATGTATAACAATCTAATTCCTTTAAACAGAATAATGAAGAACATCAGCAGTAGAGGGGACATGGTGATCCTGCTTAGTATCAAATCCTTTCACTGGGTTTTTATGCAATAACTTCTTAATGACCAGTATTTCACTACTACTGCCAATAAAACACATACAAATAGGTAACAAATTGCAAGTCTCTGAAACTGCACTGACAGTATGAACACCATTCTTTCAAAATATATTCCCTCAATTTTTTTAATGATAGTGGAGGCGTGCTGTCTAACATGTCAGTTGAAAATCTCCCATAGGTTTTCAACTGAGTTGAGAACTGGTGACTATGAAGGCTGTGACATATAATTTATATTATTTTCAAACTCTTTAGCCCTTCGGTGAGCGTTTGTGCCCTGTGGATGGGGGTATTGTCATCCTGGAAGACACTACTCCTGTCAGGATAAAAATGTTTCATCATAGGATAAAGATGATCAGTCAGAATACCTTTGTATTGATTTGCAGTTATCTATCACTCTAAAACATGCCAGAAAAAATTCACCCCACAGCATAACAGAATCACAGAACCCACTCATTGCAGGGGTAAAGCATTCAAGCTTGTAACATTCTCTGGCAATCTCTATTCATCTTGGGCCTGCTCAGCATTTTTATACCTGCCACAGAGCATGGTGGGGCAATTGTCAATTTTCAAATTTTGTATTTATGCAAAAAAGAATAAATAGCCTCTATTTTTGAGGAGATATAATTTTGTGGGATACTCATAATTTTGTGGGATTTTCATAATCCATTAAGCGACTTGTATTTTCAGTCCACCTTTGGTCTAAAAATGTACCTGCATTACCATCTGCTGAGGCACAATTTTAGAGCAACCTCTACTGTTTTTAAAAAAATGTTTTTTGTTTTTTCCTAACTTCAAGCAAAGCCTTCAAATTCCTCTGTCATTTCTTACAATCAGGTCTTGTGAAGTACATAATCTGTCACCCCACTTCAACATAATTATCCTACTTCACTAAAGATAGCCAACTAAATTATTTTATGTGTAGCAAGTAAACACAAACATATAACATGTCATTTCACATAAAGCATCATCTACAGTGTCCTCCACTAATACTGGCAACCTTGGTAAATATGAGCAAAGAGGGCTGTGAAAAATTTTCTTTATTGTTTAACCTTGTGATCTTTTGTTAAAAAAATCACAAAAATAATCTGCTCTCATGGATGTCAAACAATTCCAAACAAAATGCCTATTTCCACCATCAGGGCAATAATTAAGACACTCCAGGCAACTGGAAATGTTATGAATCAACCTGGAATTGTTTGTCTATATTGTCTCAACAAACTGTAAAGAGGATGGTCGAGTGGCCAAAAAATCTCCAAGGATCACAATATGAGATATGTACAAAAACCAAAGAAATCAGCAAATACTTTTTCAAAGCATTGTATATCCCTATCACAAAGTCATTAATAAGCAGAAATAATAAAACTTACATTTAAAAAGTAGGGTAATTATTCACTGCCCAGATGTACACAGTCTTACAAGCAAGTGAGGTAAACAATGGAGGAACATTTAGCTACAATCACTGGCTTTAAGCATGATTCAAGAAACAATCTGTCTAGCCCGGGATATTATTGACCTGTCTCAGACTGCTCATTGATTTTGCACTTTGGCTTCTTTAGAGAAATTCTGAAGCTGTATTCAGCCTCTTACAACCATTTGTTCAACATACAGTTGGAATAAAACTGTCAGTATAAATATATTAAAAGTTTATATGATAGTGGAGTTTAGTCTTGTTGCACAGGCCCTTAGAGCAGAACACAGAACAAG
This sequence comes from Ictalurus furcatus, assembly GCF_023375685.1. Classification (NCBI taxonomy): domain Eukaryota; kingdom Metazoa; phylum Chordata; class Actinopteri; order Siluriformes; family Ictaluridae; genus Ictalurus; species Ictalurus furcatus. Next base: position 17,950,151 of record NC_071257.1, on the reverse strand, counting down.
GACCATGGACGTTTCCCTAATAAGAGTTTGCAATCCTCCTGTGTAACCATGTTAGCATGGAAAGCCAGTTAGGTTCCTATTTTCAAAGATGTGGTGACAAAGAAGGCCTCAGCACTTCCAAAAAAAAGCACTCTTCATCACAAAATGTCAGCAAGGTGGAGACAGTAAGAGGTTATGATGACCAGGGTTGTGCAGCATCCAGCTGTGTCTTATTTTAAACCATTAATGGCATGAAAAGTGCCTAATTTTTAACCTACTTTGACATGACCATTATGTTGAGATTAGCAGCGAGGTCACTGTGCAACAGTTTGGTGATGGGTTGCTAGCTTGATGCTGTTACGAAACGGGACGGGAGCAGAAGCAGGTGCAGATCAGCGTTTTTATTTTGAAACTTAAATCAATAAACAGGAAACGTGGTCTCTACTGGACAAGATTAGAGGGTTAAACATAAAACAGAAGTCAAGGCATCGAACGAGAACAGGACACGGAACTAAGACCGCTTGGCATGCGTAACGTCTTCACCATTACACTCAAAGGTTCAAATACTCATTTATACACACTCTTTTTATACTGTGCGAAGTGCACAGCAACACGAGGGGTTTAAATAACAAACACAATCAAACTCAAACACAGACACCTGGCACAAATCAAAAACGTCCCCGGCGGGGCTGGAGCGCTGGGCGATGTCCCCGGCAGGGCTGGAATGCCGGGCGACGTCCCCGGAGGGGGTGGAACGCTTCCTCAGCAGGACAGGGCAGTGGGACAGCTTCCTCAGGAGAACAGAGCAGCAGGATAGCTTCCTCAGCAGAACAGGGCAGCAGGACAGCTTCCTCAGCAGAGCAGGACAGCAGGGCAGCTTTTTCAGTGGCAGAGACCTCCCCACGGGTCTCTGGCTGGAGCTCTGAGGTCGCCTTGTTGACCTCAGGCTGGGACTCTGGGGCTGCGACCTCCTGCTGCTTGCGTTGCGTGGTGTAGTCCCCCAGCAGCGGGAAGCCCCAGTAATTCGGGTAGCTCTGCTGCCTGCATAGCATAGGGTTGTCCCCCGACAGCGGGAAGCCCCAGGAATTCGTGTAATTCCTGGGGCTTCCCGCTGTCGGGGGACAACCCTACGGCTACCCGCGTCGGCTACCCGACGTTCGGCTACCCGCGTAGCGCAGCGTTTTCCTCCGGCAGCCGGAGCACGGGAAACTGTGTGGGGGGTGACATGGTGCATGGTCTGGCTTGCGGCCGAGGCGCTACTTGATCCAGAAAGTGGCCGGTCTCAGCTATGCATTCGGATCGCAAGTTACTCGATTCCCAGAACGATTGGCTCCACTCCTCAAACTCGGCAAGAAAGGCGGCGCTCATGCTGGTCTGCTGCTTCCGCATGGTCGGCGCAGTATTCTGTTACGGAACGGGACAGGAGCAGAAGCAGGTGAAGATCAGCGTCTTTATTTTGAAACAAATCAATAAACAGGAAACGCGGTCTCTACTGGACAAGATTAGCGGGTTAAATATAAAACAAAAGTCAAGTCATCGAATGAGAACAGGACACGGAACTAAGACCGCTTGGCATGCATAACGTCTTCACCATTACACTCAAAGGTTCAAATACTCATTTATACACACTCTTTTAATACTGCGCGAAGTGCACAGCAACACGAGGGGTTTAAATAACAAACACAATCAAACTCAAACACAGACACCTGTCGTAAATCAAGACACCCTCGAACATCAACCAATGCTTAAACAGGGGGAGAGCCAAAACAAAACAAAGGCGCATGTCCATATATAAGAGTCTCATGCGCACACGCTCTCTAAAGCCGCTCGTACATGTCGACGCCGCAGTACCATCTGCCAGTGGGAGCATAACAGATGCTATTGCAAGCAAGGGATAAATATTAAGTGTTATTTAATTTAGTTTACTTTAAGACTATCTGTTCAAGGTTTCTTTGTTTGTTTGTTTTTGCAAATTGGATGGCCCGCCATCAAAGATGTCATGTTCTAAGTTGTTTAACACATCTAGATGAAAATATCATGAAATTTACAAAGCTGGAATTCTCATCAATCTTCTCATATTCATCTTTTGATCTCAAACCCAAATGTCCTCAGAGTATAGCATAAACAAAAGCCTTGCTGTTCTTTCAGAGGTGAGTGTATGTACAGTACTGGTTGCTTGTTGAACAGCACTTTATTTCTCTATGCTTTCCAGCCAATGTACTGCATCACTCAAGTTTTTGTAGATGGCTAATGCTATATCCTGTTTCCTCCACTGCATAATGCTTTATTTGATCTTCTGCCCTAGGAAAGCAAAGTGCTGAGCAAAGAGAAATTTTGACAAGAAGCCATGAATTTCCAATTGACAACCCCAATAAGAGCATGCAGCAACTGACAAGCAATACTCCATGTTTGCGTGCACAAAACAAGCCTGTCTCTCTTGTGCTTGTACACATCTCTGTCAGTCCATGAACCTCAAGGAGCTTTGTACAAAATATCAGTCATTATTGCAAGACATAGACAGGAACAAAGATACAGAAAGCAAGATATAGCACTTAGATATGGTACTCCCATACGCATGTATTTAGCCTATAAGTAGAAAGCAGATGTAAGGCCTGAAATAAAATGCATATTAGCATATTTTTTATTGGTTTACCTATGATTTTGTATCAAATGTAAGCCAGTAATGACAGGCTGTAATTGTTTTTTATTGCTTTAATATCACTGTCCAGAGCTTTGGTCAAGATACAGAAAAATTAGTAAAATTGGCCAGAGAAATAGAAATAGATAGAAATGAGAACACAATAATTAACAAAAGAAACTGACCCAAAAAGAATGCAACTAAATCAGTGGTTCCCAAACTTTTTGAGAAAACCCCCAAATGGACATTATGTATATTTTTGTGACCCCAAACCTATAGAAACAGCAGCAGCACATTGTGAGCATTGTTCACATACTCACTGCATATCTTACAGTACATACATCCAGAAGATTTAAAAGCAACATTCAGAAGATAACACATAAGAGAGTAAAACATCCATGTCTCTCAGGTTTCCAAGTTACACTGATAAATGTTTAGCAACTTCGTGGACGGCGATGTTAAACACAACAATGAGTTCTGTTTCCCTTAAAACATTTTGCTAACATCGTGCTTACTGTTATGGGCTGCATCTTAAATCTGACCTTACGTTGAAAAGTATTTACTAATCTAGAAAATCCAGAAGACACAATGTGAAACAGGCCATTTGGCAGGTCTGAAGTTTGGCAGGTTTTCAAATTCAAGCACAATTGTAATAGAAAAACCATTAGTACTCAATAATGGTCTAGAATATTACATAAGTATGTGATTTGAGACACAAAAGTAGTTGATGGAGATTACAGGGAATTTGTCCATTTTTATTGCTGAACTATTGGACTATTAGTGCAGTGTGTCAGATAGTGAAAAAGACTAAAATAATGTACCATATCAATTTAAATGTGGATTGTTGGAATGAGACTCCCAGTAACATGTAAAAAATATCACCCCACAAAACCAATCTTTAATATTTTCATATTAAGTTAATATGATAAATATTAAATTAATGAAACAAAAGAAGAGCTTGAGTTCCCCCTGCAACCCCATTTATAATTGACCCTAGTTTGGAAACACATGAGCTAAATGCTCAAGAATAATGGACAGATCTAAAAAGAGTGTGTTGTAACACTGTAGATATTGAGAGCTTGTAATTTTATCAGCATTAGTTTGCAACATGTTATGATGATTAGATTATAACTGACATTAAAACCTTGTTTTCATTCTATCTCTAGTTTCGTTACCATACTATAACAAACACACTCACCATCCAATTTAACAGGGACCTGTACATCTGGTCATTTATGCACTTATCTAATCAGCCAATAATTTGGCAGCAGCACAATGCATACAATCATGCAGGCACAGGTCAAGAGCTTCAGTTAATGTTCACATCAAACATTAGAATGGAGGAAAAGTGTGATATCTGTGACTTTAACTGTGGTATGGTTGTTGGTACCAGATGGACTGATTTGAGTAGTTCATAAACTGCTGATCTCCTGGAATTTTCACACACAACAGTCTCTAGAGTTTATACAGAAAAAAAAACATTGAGTGAGTGACAGTTCTGTGGGTGGAAATGCCTTGCTGATAAGAGAGGTCAGAGGAAAATGGCTGAGACCGGTTTGAGCTGCCAGGAAGGATATAGTAACACAAATAATCACTGTTTACAACCATGGTGAGCAAAAGAGCATCTCAGCAAGCACAAAACATTGACCCTTATCTTATGGTGGATGGGATACAACAGCAGAAGACTACATCAGTGATTATATGAGTTACTATATCTTTCCTAAGAACTCAAACCAATCTGGCCATTTTCCTCTGACCTCTCTTATCAACAAGGCGTTTCAATCCACAGAACTGTTACTTCTGGTACCAACATCTATGCAACAATCACAGTCACAGAGATCACATTTTTCCTCATTCTGATGTTTGATGTGAACATTAACTGAAGCTCTTGACCTGTATCTGTATGATTTTATGCATTGTGCTGCTGCTACATGATTGGCTGATTGGATAATTGCATAAATGCACTGGTGCACAAGTGTTCCTAATAAAGGGGATGGTGAGAGTATGTATATGAGGGTAGGCAAAATGGAAATCATGAGATTTTAGTAACAGTAATTTAGTTAATATACAGGGCTCATCAATGTAATGTACATACTTTTTAGCTCTTTTTAAATTTTTTTTATTATTATTTTTTTTTTTACATTTGTTACTCTAATAATCATAGCTATTAGCAGTTTCAGAAATAAAATAAGCCATTGAATAGCTGTCAGCCTGTTTTGCTTGTTTGCTTGCTTTCTTGTTTTATTTCTTTAACAAGGCACTGTCTGCATGGGTCTATTTTAAGTTTTAATTTTGCTCCAATTAACATGCGCCAGTGTGCCTCGGATAATTCCCTAAATGTGTTATTCCCACACTTGCCCTCAAGTAGTACAGTATCAGTACAGCATAGAGTAAAAAATATGATTACGTTAGCTAGAAAACAATGTTACAGGGATTATGAAAACTAGAAACAATTGTGGCTTTTCTTTCATTAATATTCACATGCTGCTATTAGACTCTAATATTAGACTGCTGCTATTAGATGGTAATACATCAATGACATCATAGGTGCTGTACAGCATGGCTGTATTAGAAGGGTTTCATCTTTCTTACAATTTGACCTTACTATTAACTTAGTGTTGTAATGGGCATTTGTTTCTATTGTTGCTGTGGTAACGTATTTTGTAGGTTGAACTATAATACTGCATCATGCTGTGACAGGTTATACATAGAGAACATATAACTGAAAGGACACAAACTTTGCTTCTAAGCGTCACTATATGAAAATTATATTAACTTTACAATGTTTACTACTATTGGCACATAAAGCAGCTGTAATGGTAATGAAATATTCCACACTTAAAGCAGAAAGGCAGCAGTGTCTCATACTTATACTGAGCCCTGAGGGTGTATAATCTTGAAGAGATTTATGCACCACATCTGAGCTTTTAACGATTTCACATAGGCTCCTACATTTAAAGATTCAGTATAATCCTTTTTTAGGTAATATTAAATGTGGCTTGAAAGAAGATTAGAATGTGTGTGTAAAACCAGTGGCATGCCATTTGTAATAAATTTGTGGCTTTATCATCAAAAAAGTACCCATTTCACGGGTTCAGCTCTATTTTATGTAATGGTCACAGTAGCTTTGCAAATTAATCTGTGTCTGGTGTTTGAAGGAATGGAGAACAGTCCGAATATGGACTTGATACACAAGCACTCTAATCATTTTGACAGTAATCAATGTGTTCTTTGATGTAAGTCTAACCTGGGCTTGGTCCAAGCAGGAGATCCTCACTGCATCCAAAGTGATCATATACCTCCATGGCTGTGCCATCTTGCTAATTAACTCCATTTTAGAGGAGGTGTTGTTTGCTGTAAGATCAAATCCATGTTGCCCACGCAAGACTACATTCCATATCATGACACAAGGGCTCTTTTTTTTCCCCATAAAGTCGTCACACCAGGAGAGTGCCAAGAGATCTGATTTTCTCTCTTACGTGAAAAAAATAACTACACTCTCATGAAAAAAAAACTAGAAACCTTAAGAGTTCTGCAGTAGTCTCTCTGGGGGAAGGGTTCTCTACAGAACACGACAACAATGCATTTCTCTAGAATCTTTCAGGAGGCTAAGAACCCATAACTACACAGACACAAAGAACCCACTGAATAACCTTTTTTCCAAGAGTGTATCATACTTGTCACTTTAGTCATTCTAACTGGCTGTATGCTTAAATATCATACAAACAAATATAAGCTGTATATCATATGTTTGTATATCAGATACAAATATAATATATTAATTACATAGGATGTTTTAAAAAAGGAACCAGAATTAACTGGGAAAAAATATGGTTATAATATGATTTTCCTGAGCTGCTGTGAGTCACTCTGGAAATCCCGTAATAATAATTTACACTAATTCACAGTCAGTTCAGATTGGAATTTGAAGTTTTAAATAAATGTCATATGGCCAAAGACTTGCCCCCAAATTTGCAACATTTTCTGTCCTTTAGCCAAATAATGTCTAAAAGAACAATCTTTTATATAATAAAGCACCAAACAGCTGATGTTACCATGCTAACTAGCTAACATAAATATGTTGGGAAGCTCTTGTCAGCCTGTTTGTTCAGGCCCCCTTGTCATGTAGACACCAGCATCTACAGACTGACTAGTGTGCAAAAATAGCTTTCATATATAAAAATATGATGACGATATCAACAAAAACTGCATGTCATTCATCAAAGTAATAAAAGATTGTCTATTCACATATGAAATGTGAGTGTTGTTTGTGTCTTTGTTGTGGAGCATTGAATAACTGAACAGATGTGTCACCTTGGGACTTGTTTACAGACTGAACTCCCGATGTAACATGGGACATCACAAACCAAATACTTTTACCATCAAAAAATCATGTTCCAAAAAGACAACAATAAAATACATCTGATGGGTAGAAACAATGGTTATATAGTAGTTCCCTTTCAAAGGGAACTTCACATCGCTTTAGCTCAATGTTGTGGGAAGTGCCCTGATGCGCGACCAGCATGTGAAGCTTGTGTAGCTTGTGTAACAACCTGTTTATAGGCCTGTCGTGATCAGGTGACGTGGCAATTAAGCGCGCCGCATATATAAACGGCACCTGTGAACGGCGCCATCAGCCTTATTATCTTTAGTGAGTCTGCATGTCAGTCGTTTGTGTAACGCTTGCAAAAAGATGCTTCAGTTCCTCTCTATCTTTTCAACAAAAAAAAGAAAGAAAGAAAAATTTCTTTACTTTTCTATCCCTTTAAAAAAAAAGATAAGAAAAATGAATGAGTGAGAGAGAATTCAGGGAGTATGTTATGCCTTGCTCCCGTTTAATCACAGCGGGGGGGGGGGGGGGGGGCACTTTCTGTGTGAAGTGTTTAGGGGTGGAGGATGCCACAGTAGCCCTCGAAGGGTCTGAATGTGCGCATTGTGACCGTCTTACAATTAGGCAGCTCTGCTCGCAACTCACTCTCTTCTTGGCCGAAGGGAGATTGGTTTCAGAGCCTAGCGCATCTGGGCCAGCTGCTGCCGAGGCAGCCAGCCGGTACAGGTTCTGGGGATCTCAAATGGGTCGGGAAGATGAACCGGAGATGAGCGCTGCTCTATCTCTTGCTCTGTCTTCTGGGGGCCGGCTCTCTGCTGGACTTGGGAACTTGCGTCGCGACTCCTCCTTCCGCTATGGAAAGCCAAAACATGCTCTCTGACTCCAAGGAGCCAGTAGGGGGAACCATTGCACCAAAAACAGAGAGCAGCTCTCAAGCGTGTAAAGAGTTGCTTGAAGTGATTACTAGGGCAGTTGAAAAACTCCCCTTTTTTCCAGAAGTGCATTATGAAATATTATGCTTCTGGGGAAAACCATACACTAGCCATGATTATAACCCCACAACATCTGATTATTCAGCCATTGTGGGGCATGAACAGCACAGCTATTTAGCAATGCCGAAGGTGGAGGAGGCGCTTGCAAGCCACCTCTCTCCATCAACAGCAGGTAATTTCTGAGGGCCAGCTTTGTCTTGCAAGCCATGTAATGTCACCTCGGCGTTGGTGGGCAAAACCTATGTGGCAGCAGGTTCTTGCTTGTGGGTCCCTGCATACAATGGCAGTGTTGCAGGCCTACCAAGCACACCTGCTAAGTGAGCACGACAATGGGGAGGGAATTTTGCCCGAGGCAGTGTCAGAGCTGTGCCGCTCCACAGATTTGTCTCTCCGGGCAACCAAGTAAACGACCGTCATATCAGCCATTCAATGGGTAGCTTGGTTGTGGCAGAGAGGCACCTATGGCTCAACCTCTCAGAGATGGGGGGCAAAGATAAGGACTCCTTGCTGGATGTCTGCCTGTTTGGCGGCACAGGTAATGCAATCACTGACAGGTTTTGCAAAGCAAAACAGCAAAAAATGTGGCATTCAGCCAGTTCCTTCCCCATTGTGTTGAGTTTGGCCTGGCTTCCATGAGTGGAGCCCGGGCCATTGCTAGTGCAAGGAAGGCACAGAAGGCAAGTGTGGCAGCCCGCCTACCCCCATGGAGAGCCAGGGAGACAGGGTGGCCACAGTCGCAGCCTGCTAATAGGCCTGATCTGAGAATGATCATAAAGGCCAAGCAGGCAAGTAAGGAGCGGTCCTGAAGGGCCACAGAGGGATGTATCAGGGGACATGAGGTTGTTAGGGCAGACAGCCCCCAGTGTTACTGTAGGGCCTCCCCTAGCCAAGGCCATCCCAAGTTTTTAGTGTTCTCTGGTCAGCGAGCTGTCACAAGGCAAAGAAAATCTGATGCTTTCCCTCCAAAAGAATGTGGAAAAGTTAACATCACTAAAAGACCATCTTGCAGTGTGGAAACTACTGCCAAATGTGTCTCCATGGGTTCTGTCTACCGTAGAAAAGGGTTACCTGTCCAGGTCAGGGGACAACTTTTCCAGGGGTTAAATGGGATTCTACTACGATGAGGGCACTTCAATCCCGAACACGCGTAAGGTCAATCCTATCAACATTGAGCAAGATAAAGCTGGGTCTGGGCATCCCCTCCAGCCTCTACGAGAGACTGTTTGGCCTTATGGCAGCAGCAGCCAACGTCGTACCGTTGGGCCTATTGCACATGGGACCATTTCAGTGGTGGCTGAACAGTTGGGATTTAGAGATGCTCTAAGGTGTCCCCAGTTTCTAGCCTTGAGTCACACTTTAGGGGCATCTCCTTATCATAAGACGGTGATGACAGACGCCTCCCCCACAGGCTGGGGTGCAGCCTTAGATGGCTGTCCAGCTCGCGATCTTTGGAGTGGCCCTCAACTGGAGTGGAATATAAATCGCCTAGAGACCTGGGTCATATTTCTAGCACTGAAGTTCTTTCTTCCTCAATTTAAAGTGTCACCATGTGTTAGTTGTGACAGACAACACAGCAGTGGTCTCATAAATCAACCACCAGGGAGGGTTACATTCACACCCCCTGTTCAGGCAGGCACAACTAATTTTTCTCTGGGCAGAGGAAAGGTTCTTGTCAGTGAGTCCAATGTACATTCCGGGCAGCCGGAATGTGGGGGCAGACATCCTGTCAGGGCAGGGGCCCAGGGGTTGGAGGCTCCATCCTAAAGTGGAGGAGTCCATATGGCAGAGATTTGGCCAAATCTCAGAGGAGACAACACACTACTCCTCCTGTACCAGTGGGGATGGACGCCATGGTGCACGTGTGGCCGAGGTCACATCTATATGCTTTTCCCCCGATCGATTTGCTCACACAAGTTCTAGTGAACTTGGAGCCTCTGTGGGGCAACATCCTCTAACTTCGAGGTTTATGCATTGTCTAAGGCAGCTGAGGCCTATCTGCAGACCATGCATACCTTCCTGGGACCTTTCTGTGGTCCTGGAAGCCCCCATTTCAGCCCTTAGAGTCAGCCTCTGAGAAGCTTCTGACTCTAAAGGTAGCTCTTCTGCTTTCCCTGACATATCTCAAGTGAGTAGGAGATCTACAGACTCTCTCTGTTGCCCCTTCCTGCCTTCACTTTACCCCTGGATTAGCCAAGGCCTTCCTGTATCCTAGGCCGGATTATATTCCTAAAGTGCCTACATCTGCTGCCCAGCCATTAGTTCCTCACACTGGAAAAAGAGACATTGCACAGACTGTGTCCAGTAAGGGCTCTCTGTACTTGGTGGTGTAAGTCAGAGCAGCTTCTGGTCTGCTTTGGAACATTAAGACTTAAACTGAATTACTTTTTTTTCAAACTGGAAATTATGCTGCTTTGCCCTATGAACAAATGGGTCAAAAGTGAAAGATTTTGTTTTTCACCTGCTGCTGTCAGTAAATATGACAGTCATATTGATTTGTACAATAGTTTTTATTCTCCTACCATTTCTGTAATACTTTCAAGACCTTGATAACAGGCAGATGTAATTATATCCTTTGTTCCAAACCACATAATTGTCATATCACAGCAAACTTGCTCTGCTCACGCTTGAGACTGACGACACAGCCAACCAAGCTCTGCTCATGCTTGAGACTGATGACACGGCCAACCAAGCTCTGTGTACACCTGTGTCTGGTGACACAGCCAAGAGCTCTGATTTGCTTCCCTACTCTGCCTCAGAAGTCACTACTCCAGGCTTCTCTACAGATGTCGCTCTGCCTCCATGCTCCACTGAGGACATTGCTCTGCCTCCGTGCTCCACCGAGTACGCTGCTCTGCAGCCGTGCTCCTCTGAGGACGTCACTCTGCCTCCGTGCTCTGCTGAGGATGTTGCTCTGCCTCCTTGCTCTACTGAGGACACCGTTCTGCCTCCGTCACTCCACACTAAAGAAAGGCCAACGAGATGGCCCACCAAGTCAAGCCCCCGAAGTCAAAGTAAAGCTGATGACACAACTTCCCAAGCCTGGGTCTTGCCTAATGACCCCCGGCGAACCAGCCCCAGCCTCATGTCTGCTCCTCGGCTCCTTGAGGATCCTGCTATTTGTTCCAATGCAGGCATTGTCCAACCTGAGGGGCTGTGTGAAAATTTTGCCCAGAGGGCCAGGACCGCTGGGGGAGGGGGTGTATTTTGCCAGTTCCCGAGAAGCGCCCTTGGGGAGGATTCTGTCATATCACAGCAAACCAGTGATTACATTTCCCATCCTGCACTGTGGCCTACAAACATGGCCACCATGGTCTGCAATTCCCCGAACACTCACCCTCATTCTAATCACGCACACTTGCATCCAATCTCACAACAGTCACACCACACATAAAAGAGACTGTTGAAACACTAAGTCTTTGCGAAGTATACGTGCAGTTGCCTTGTCTCTGTCATTTCCAAGTCTTGATACCATGTTAGTTTATTCTGGTTTTGACCTTGTTCACATTTACGACCTTGCCTCTTTGCCTTGCCTAGTGTGGCTGTTTGCCTGATCGCCTGACCTCTGCCTGTCTTTGTTTATTGATTTCTGCCTGTTCCCTTGGACTATTGTATTAAACTATATAACCTGCACTTGCTTCTGTCTCAGTCTCCATTTCGTGATAATAATGCAATAGTATGTCAATACACCAATGGTGTCTGTTATTTAGTCATTGTACTTTATATGGCATCCTGTTTGGGATGTAGCCCTGAAATCTTGTCGAATGTGCCTTACTTGCCTCTTACAGCCTTCAGATTAATCTGCAAGTTGGAGAAGCACACAGCAAAATCCACATTATTATTATTATTGCATTTTTCTACCAGAGCGGGTGAAATTCCAAAATCTTATATGCAGTAGGTTTAAGCAACAATAGATAATTACAGTATTTTACATTTATTAGTATCAGCCTGAGGCTGTAATTAAAATCATCATTAAAATCAGAGTCATTAAACTTCTTATAATTGGTTAATTCACATGAATGGGGGAAATGAAGAGGGAGACAAGGTTTGTATCTATTTGTTTGTATTCTGATAGTGCTTGGGGTAAAATCTATTCATTCTTTCTCTTTAGCTGTTATATGGTTCAGACTTTTTCTTCTGATGACCCTGACTTGCTTATTCTGCCACGAAGAGGCTACTCTTGGCATGATTATCCTCATTACACTATAGTAAAATTATACACAATCCCCCATGCCTAACATTGACCTTTTTAGTTTAGTCATACTGTGTATATATGGGGTTTCATTAAAATATATTTGTAGACATTTGTAGAAATTGAATACAATTTAATACAAATCATTTCGAAATTTTATATTTAATGTTGAAGGAGAAAGGTTCGGCATGGCTGTACTCTCACCTCTGCAGAGACCCCAAATTAATCAATGTTTTCTCTGATCCAGACCACTCAGCTGTACACAAATTTGTCTTTTATGTGCTGTTGACCGATATACTGATGCTTCTTCATCTGTCAGACTGATAATCCTGATTATCCTTGTTATGATTGTGACAAAGGGTCTGTGAGCTTCTCTGAGATGTTTCTGCTCCTTGTCTTTGTCCTTTTCCACCAAAGTCAAGCTATACAAGTAGTGGTAAGGAGTACCCTTATATTCAATTGAACAAGATGTTAACACTGAAGACCCAAGTGCTGCATATCAATCCAAATTTTGTGTCATCACAAACTGTTATCATGATTTATTAAACAGGCACAAGAGGCTTTTAGTGTCTCTTAAATAATTGCTATTTTGCTGTCTTGTCAATTTGCATATGCATAAAGGAGTTTCCTTCTCAAAGCGCAAAATATTGAGTGGGGATTCTTGTAACAAACAACCTCTTACTACTTTCTCAAGGCTGAGTAATTACTTTGTAAGGCATGTGAAATACTGGTATTATTTTTGGCACATTAATGGCTAAAATCTGTTGAAGACTGCAATGTTTTAAAACACATAATAATTTTTGGTCAATGACCAATGAAGCAATTTTGAAAACAGATTGCCTGCCAGCTCAAATAGTTATGAATCAATTGTAAGTTTCTCCATTTCCATTTTGTCCATACCGCTTATCCTACACAGGGATGCAGGGAGCCTGGAGCCTATCCCAAGGGACTCAAAGCACAAGACAGAAGATACCCTGGACGGGGTGCCAACCCATCACTGGGCACAGTCACACACACATTCACACACCCATTCACACACTACACTCTTAAAAATATAAGTTCTTTAATGGTTCTTTACAGTACCATAGGTTCTCCAAAGAACCTTCTTCTTGTCAAAAAACATTTTTCATAGTAGTTGAGCTATATGTTTCTTTGGAGATTAAAGAAGTTCATTACAGGTTCTTCAGAGCAGTGTATTGGTTCTTTAAGGTATGACCCCTTAACAGGTTAAAGTGGCATCAAGCTGAAAAACCCTTTTTGATTCTAATTGGAAGCTTTATTTGTAAGAGTGTACAGAAAATTTGGAAATGCCCATCAGCATACAATGCATGTCTCATCCCAGCAAGGCAAACATACTAACTACTCAGCCACAATGCCCCCCCCCCCCCCACACACACACACATTTGTAAGTTATCCACAAAAACAAAGAAAAGTGAAAGTAAAAGTGTTTTTTTATTATTATTATTATCATTGCACTCGGTACAATTAATTTTGACTCTGTTTATTGCACTCGGTACAATTATTTTTTACTCTGTTTACTCCAACATTAAACAGAATACATACAATTTGCTCAAACTTACCACAAATGTTGTTGCAAAATACCCCAGATCGTCCCTTTTGTCTATTGCTTGGGAGACCTGCAAATCCACTCTTTCTTAGTCACTATTGTTAAACAATAAACAACAGATAACTCTATTTACTAAAATTGCAACACTGTGACATGATGCTTTTCCTATAAAGCTGGAATCTCAGTTGAATGTAATCACCTCAATACTGGATATGTTTCCAAATTGATAAGAACAACCTAATAAAATTAGTACATGGAACCACAAGGACATGAATTAATTCACATTTATTGAAATAAATATGGCACACAATAAAAAAGGAATACAATCAGGCCAAACTTTCTGGAGAGCATGGAGAACACAAAGAGAAACAGAAATCAAAAGAATGGAGACACCCATAACAAACCTGTCCAGAAAGAGTGTAGTGATATGATCAGTAACAAGGAAACACAGCTCCTTCAGAAGACTAATCTGAATTTTGTTCTGATATTATTAAACTAGCATGGAGTATGTAAACCTCTAAGTCAGAGTTCACAAAAGAGAGCTCACAGACTGCTAACACTGAGTAGCTTTTGTTCAATCATAAAGAAGAGTTCCATAAATCTATGAAAGATTTATAGGATAAGATGAACTTACTCTAGTGAGAGTGAGATGGCAGGAGATTGAGCAGTAGACCTGAAATTATATGAGCATTAAAAAGACATACTGATGCATGAAGAAGATTGGGGTGGACAAATCACTGCTGTCCAAGAAAAGCAAATTGCGTTCAGGATGTTGTTGTTGTTGCTATTGTTGTTTTTGTTGTTGTTGTTTCCCCTGTGGCCTGGAAGACAAGTGACTAACTCACTACAAATCACTAGAATGGTGATATGGTGGACACTGAGATTTTTCTTTCACCAATTAAACAGACCAGACAAAAACCCCCTGCTCCCTGTTGGCTTCAACCACTAAGCAAAGCTTTTTTATATGCATTTTCCAACTGATCCCTATACTCCTTGAGGTTATTAATGCACCTAATAGCTACAAACTCACATAAATTAACACAAATTCAAGCAAACTCTGCAATTTTCGGAGGAGCTTGCAATTTTTCAAAATTACCACAGATTTGGGCCAAGATGTGTCATGTGACATTATCACAACGTGCATTCAGCCAAAGCCCTCATTTACCAACAAACACCACTGTGAAAGATCATGCAAAACAATTTCTTGTAATTGTAATTTCGCCAATTCAAGTAGTTTTCTGCAACAAAAAAAGCACAAAAACTCCACATATTAATTGCAAATTTTGAAAAACCCACAGCAAAATCCAGACTCACAGGACTAAATGTACAAAAGTTTCTGAACTGACAAGGGTGAACTATGTTTTATGATCACATTATGTGACAAGAAATGCTGGCTTATGTTTGTTATTAGGTCAATGTTGCACATTTGCTTCACATTAGGTTATTTTTTAACTGCAGTTAAGCAGGTGTTATTTAAATTTTAAGAGCAGAGCTACATTTTCCTTAAATTACTATAGACATTCAATTTCAAAGAAAAGGTTTGATTATTTGTTGGCACATGGTTTAACAGTGACACTAAGCTGTTTACAGATGCAAATGAAATAAAAATATTTTTTCTGAAAATCTTTTCTTCTGAAAATCTTACTCTAACTCTACAGTAACCTACTCTAGCATTGAAAAGCTTACACATATTTTGTATTTACAATTGCAATAAGAATGTAGCCAAATAGATTTACAGAAATGAGAGAAACAGTTGGTAAATTACTTTAAAAGATAATCCCACAATTTCTGTAATCATAGAAATTGTTACAATTGCTGACAGCAAATTTGAGTTTATTCTTGGTAGAATGGTAATAGCTTACATTTTTGCTACTACAAAAAGTTAAAAGGACCAAACTTGTATTTATATATGAGAAGTCCACTTAATACACTTCATACTAAAGTCCACTTAATCTAGTCAAGTTAATTCTAGTTCCCTTTCAAAGGGAACTTCAACGTTACATTTAGCATAACAGTATGGGAGCGCCTTGCGTGCGTGACCGGTATCTGAAGCTTGTGTAAAATCATGCCTCTACTTATAGGCCTGCCATGATCAGGTGACGTGGCAATTACGCGAGTCGCATGATATATACATGGCACCTGTGAACCACGCCGCCAGCCTTATTATCTTCAGCGAGACAGCATGTCTGTTGTTTGTGTGACAAAAGAAAAAGAAACGCTTCATTTCTACTCTATATTTCTCAATATCTCTCAATTTTTCTATCCCTTTTTTAGAAAAAGAAAAGAGAGTGAAAGAATGAGCAAGAGGGATTTCAGGAAGTGTGTTACGCCTTGCTCCCATTTCATCACGGGAGGAGACGGACACGCTTTCTGTGTGAAGTGTTTGGGCGTAGAGCATGCTACAGCAGCCCTCGAGGGATCTGACGGTCAGCATTGTGAACGTTTCACAATTAGGCAACTACGCTCTCGGCTCACTCTCTTCTCGTCCGAAGGGAGTTGGGTTTCAGAGCCTCACGGATCTGGGCCGGCCGCTGCCGAGGCAGCCAGCCGGCTCAGGTCCTGGGGTTCTTGTATGGATTTGGAAGAGGAGCCAGAGACGAGCACTGCTCTATCTCTTGCTCTGTCTTCTGGGTCCGGCTCTCCGCCTGACCTTAGAGCTCGCGTCGCGACTCCTCCTTCCCCTATGGAAAGCCAAAACACCCTCGCTGGCTCCAAGGAGTCGGTAGAGGGTGCCATTGCACCAAAACCGACAGCAGCTCTCAAGCATATAAAGAGCTGCTTGAGATAATCACTAGGGCAGTTCAAAAGTTGAATATAGACTGGCCCGGGGAAGAGAAAGTGGCTCGTAGCAGGCTGGATGAGCACTTCCTCTCCAGTGAAAAAAAATATAAAGCTCCCTCACACCGCAGAAAACTCCCCTTTTTCCCAGAAGTGCATGAAGAGATATCACGCTTCTGGAGAAAACCATACACTAGCCGTGTTTAAAACCCCGCAATGTTACCCCGCAAAATTACTCAGCAACCATGGGGAGTGAGCAGCACGGCTATGTAGCGATGCCAAAAGTGGAGGAGGTGCTTGCGAGCCACCTCTCTCCATCAACGGTAGGTAATTTAGGGAGGCCAACTTTACCTTCGAAGCCATGTAAAGCCACTTCGGCGTTGGTGGGCAAAGCCTATGCGGCAGCAGGTCTTGCTTGTGGGTCCCTGCATACAGTGGCAGTGTTGCAGGCCTACCAAGCAGACTTGCTGAGTGAGCTAGATACTGGTGAGGGAATTGGGCCCGAGGCAGTGGTAGAGCTGCGCCGCACCACAGAGAGGCACCTATGGCTCAACCTCTCAGGGATGGGGGACAAAGATAAGGTCTCCTTGCTGAACACCCCTGTTAAACCTTCCGACCTGTTTGGCGGCGCGGTCAATGCCATTGCCAACAGGTTTCACGAGGCAGAACAGCAAACAGCGGCGTTCAGCCAGTTCCTTCCCCGTCGTGTCGAGTTCGCACGGGCCTCCATGAGTGGAGCCCGGGCCAGTGCTGGTGCGAGGGAGACGCAGAAGACAAGTGTGGCGGCCCGCCTCCCCCCGCAGAAAGCCAGGGGGACTGGGCGGCCACAGCCACAGCCTGCTAAGAGGCCTGATCTAAGAATTATCATAAAAGCAAAGCAGGCAAGGAAGGAACGGTCCTGATGGGCCACGGAGGGACATATCAGGGGACATAAGGCAGCTAGGGCAACTAGCCCCCAGTGCTACTGTAGGGCCTTCCCTGGCCAAGGCCATCCCACGTTTTCAGTCTTCCTGGTCAGCGAGCTGTCACAGGGCAATGGAAATCTGATGCTTTCCCTCCAACGAAATATGGAAAAGCTAACATCACTGAAAGACCATTTGGCAGCGTGGAAACTACTGCCAAATGTGTCCCCATGGGTTCTGTCTACCATAGAAAAGGGTTACCGGGTCCAGTTCAGTGCTCGACCCCCCCGGTTCAGAGGTGTACTCACCACAGTTGTCAGCACAGAGCATAGCCCAATGTTAGCGCAGGAAATAAGTTCCCTTTTGGACAAAGGGGCCATAGAACATGTACCCCATTCCCTAAGGGAGGGAGGTTTTTACAGCCATTATTTCCTGGTCCGCAAAAAAGATGGGAGTATGCGGCCAATTTTAGATCTGCGTCATCTGAACCATACTCTTTGGACATACAGGTTCAAGATGCTGACGCTCATACTTATCATGCCACAGATTAAGTCCGAGGGCTGGTTTGTGACAATAGATCTGAAAGATGCATATTTCCACATAGGAATATGGCCCAGTCACAGGAAGTTCCTGAGGTTTGCGTTTGGAGAAAACACATACCAATTTCAGGTTCTTCCCTTTGGGCTAGCTTTATCCCCTCGCACCTTCACAAAGTGCATGGATGCTGCTCTGGCTCCCTTGTGACTCCGGGGCATCCGTGTACTAAACTACCTGGATTAATTCTGGTTAATTCTAGCACGATCCAGGGAACAGGGGGTTCAACATCGAGATGTTGTTCTTGCCCACATGAGGAGCTGGGGCTCAGGTTGAACCTCAAGAAAAGTATGATTTCTCCAGTGCAGAGGACAACTTTTCTAGGGGTTATATGGGATTCTACTACGATGAGGGCGTTTCTATCCCCAACATGTGTACAATCGATCCTATCAACTTTGAGCAAGATAAAGCTAGGTCTGGGCATCCCCTCCAGCCTTTACAAGAGGCTGTTGGGCCTTATGGCAGCAGCAGCCAACGTCATACTGTTGGGCCTATTGCACATGAGACCGTTTCAGTGGTGGCTGAAAAGTCCTCGGATGAAACCTCTGAGAGTAATCAGTGTCACGCGGCAATGCCTACGTGCTCTGAGTATTTGGATGTGCCCGCAGTTCCTAGCCTCGGGTCACACTCTAAGGGCAAGATGGCGGCGCACACAGTTGCTGCGGCTCACGGCTCTCCTTTCCAGTGCTCTTTTTTGTTGTTTTTGTATTATTTCTTTATTACTTGTTTGAGCATTATCGGTTCCACGAACATCCGCTATACAGGTCAGAACCTTATGGATATTGGGGACCAACACCGAATACCTATTTCCAGAATGTTTCATCACACGCACAACATCCCAGACGACATAGCGAGATTGCCGGGCTCTCCGTGGATTGTTGTCGGGTCCAGAAGGCGGCGCAGACGGAGGAGGGAGAGGAAGCAAAAGCGGGAATGCAGGTCCGGTATTATGCTAAGGCTAAGAAAACAACCACACAAGCCACCCTGACCGAGCCTGTTTCTCTCCAATGCCAGATCCCTTGTGAATAAAATCGACAATTTGGAATTACAACTAGCTGGAAATCGCTACGTTCGTGACTGCTGTGTTTTGATTATTACTGAAACCTGGCTTCATCCGAGGATACCCGATGCTAGCATGCAGCTAGCAGGTCGTACTATGCTTCGCTGGGACAGGACTGAGGACTCCGGTAAGAGCAGAGGGGGGGGGGGCTCTGTATGTATGTGCATGAGAATTGGTGTAATAACAGAACAATGATAGATAAACATTGTTCCCCTGACCTCGAGTACATGTCATTAAGATGTCGGCCCTTTTTTCTACCGAGAGAACTAACAGTAGTGATTATCACGGCTGTGTATATTCCACCCGACGCCAATGTGAACACGGCGCTCTCTCTCCTGTTGAACACCATAAACGAACAGCAGCGGGCTTACCCCGACGGTGTTCACATAATTGCAGGAGACTTTAATAAGGCAAACTTGAAGACTGTACTCCCGAAATTCTATCAACATGTTAAGTGTTTTACTAGAGGGGCGAACACTCTGGATCATGTTTACTCCAATATTAAGCATGCGTATAGAGCCATACCTCTCCCCCACCTCGGCCAATCAGACCATCTCTCCCTCCTGCTCTCCCCTGCCTACACCCCCCTGAGACGCAGTGTCAAGACCACTATAAAGACTGTTACCACCTGGCCTGATGATGCAACCTGCAGACTACAGGACTGCTTCGAACAGACAGACTGGGATTTATTTGAACATCAAGAGCTAGAAACATTAACAGGAACGGTACTGGACTATATCAAGTTCTGTATCGGAAATGTGACTGTGGGCAAAAACATTCGGGTTTTCCAAAACCAGAAACCATGGATGACCAAACAGGTCCGCACACTACTCAAAGCCCGCGACGCTGCCTTCAGGTCTGGTAATAGAGCTCTGTACAGAGCTGCCCGTGCCAACCTGAAAGGTGGTATTAAGGAAGCTAAGGCGGCCTATAAGAAGAGCATAGAATCCCACCTGTCCAGCAAGAATAAACGGGAGGTGTGGCAGGGCATACAGAACATCACGAACTACAGAGGCCGTGAGGCGACAACAGGAGACCTGAGTGCGATGCTGGCAGAAGAGCTAAATTGCTTCTTTGCTCGCTTTGAAACATCACAACAACAGCACTCATCTGCTCCAGCCCCACCTCCACCCTCATCTGGCTCCCGTACCAGTCCAGCCCTGCCTCCATCCCCTTTTGGTTCCTGCACAACTCTACTTACTGTGAGGGAACACGATGTTAGACAGATGTTTCTGGCAGTGAACCCCAGGAAGGCTGCTGGCCCAGACGGTGTACCTGGTAAGGTGCTCAGATCATGTGCCCACCAGCTTGCCCACATCTTTACCAGAATTTTCAATCTCTCCCTGGCCCAAGCAGTCATCCCGGCCTGCCTAAAATCAGCCATAATCATCCCAGTGCCAAAGAAGTCGCCCACCACTAGCCTGAATGATTATCGTCCTGTGGCCCTCACTCCAGTTATCATGAAGTGCTTTGAGAGATTGGTTCTTCAGCACATCAAGGACTACCTCCCCCCAGATTTCGATCCTTTTCAATTTGCTTATCGTGCAAACAGATCCACAGAGGATGCTATCGCCGTAGCTGTCCACTACGTGTTGAGACATCTAGAGCAGCAACAGAGCTACGTCCGGATGCTTTTTGTGGATTACAGTTCGGCTTTTAACGCAATAATTCCGGACATTCTCATCACCAAATTGGTCACCCTTGGCCTCCCCCGCCTCACGTGTGCCTGGATAAAGGACTTTCTCACCAACCGGTCCCAGACAGTGAGACTCGGACCCCACCTCTCCTCCACTCGCACGTTGAGCACAGGTTCTCCACAGGGCTGTGTGTTGAGCCCCCTCCTGTACTGTCTCTACACATACGACTGTAGACGAGTCCACAACAATAATCTTATCATCAAGTTTGCTGACGACACCACAGTGGTCGGACTCATTTCAAAAGGAGATGAGGCAGCCTACAGAGAGGAGGTCCTAAACTTGGCAGCCTGGTGTTCAAAGAACAATCTGACTCTAAACACCAAGAAAACCAAGGAATTCATTGTAGACTTCAGAAAACACAACACTGAGTTGGCCCCCCTTTTCATTAATGGTGAGTGTGTGGAGAAGGTCCACACCGTCCGGTTTCTTGGCGTCCTTATCTCTGCAAACATCTCCTGGACGGACAACATCACAGCGGTTATCAAGAAGGCTCAAACGCGGCTACACTTCCTGAGGGTTCTCAGGAAGTACAATCTGGACTCCAATCTGCTGCTGATCTTCTACCGCTCGTCTGTCGAGAGCCTGCTGACATACTGTATCACGGTGTGGTATGGTAGCTGCACCGCAGCAGACAGGGAGAGGCTTCAGAGAGTAGTAAGAGCAGCACAGAAGGTCATTGGCTGCCCTCTCCCCTCCCTGATGGATATTTACACTTCCCGTTGCCTCATCAGAGGAAAAACCATCATTAAGGACAGTTCTCACCCTGGCTTTGATCTGTTCAATCTGTTGCCCTCAGGGAGACGTTACAGGTGCATCAAAACAAGGACTAGTAGATTTAAGAATAGTTTCTTCCCGAAAGCTATTACCATTATAAACACATACATGTACTGAGTTCACAGCATATGTATATAGTGTCTCAAAACTGTGCATTTCATAGTACCTCCCCCATCCACCCCAATATCTTGTTTATTTATCTTGTTTATTTATCTTGTTTATTTATCTGTTTATTTATCTGTTTATTCTTCTTGTTTATTGAATGTACGTTTGCACGGAACAAAAAGGAGTGGCTCTTAATTTCATTGTACATGTGTATAGTGACAATAAAAGGCATTCATTCATTCATTCATCATTCATTCATTACCACAAGACGGTAATGACAGACGCGACCCTCACGGGCTGGGGTGCAGTCTTAAATGGCTGTCCAGCTCACGGTCTTTGGAGGGGCCCTCATCTGGAGTGGCATATAAATCGCCTAGAGATGCGGGCCGTATTCCTAGCACTGAAGTTCTTTCTTCCTCAGTTGAGAGGTCACAATGTGCTAGTTGTGTCAGACAACACAGCTGTGGTCTCATATATCAACCACCAGGGAGGGTTACGTTCATGCCCCCTGTTCAGGCAGGCGCAACTAATCCTTTTCTGGGCAGAGGGAAAGTTCTTGTCAGTGAGTGCAATGTACATTCCAGGCAGCCGGAATGTAGGGGCAGATATCCTGTCGAGGCAGGGGCTGAAGCCCGGGGGTTGGAGGCTCCATCCACAAGTGGTGGAGTCCATATGGCAGAGGTTCGGACAAGTGGAAGTGGATGTGTTCGCCTCCAAGGAGACAACACACTGCCCGCTGTGGTTCGCCCTCACTCCTCCTGCACCATTGGGGCTGGACGCCATGGTGCACACGTGGCCAAGGTCACGTCTATATGCCTTCCCCCCGATTGCTCTGCTCCCACAAGTTCTAGTGAGAGTTCGCCAAGACGTCTACGTCTGCTGCTAGTAGCACCTTATTGGCCAGCTCGAATATGGTTCTCGGAGATAATGTCCCTGGTTGACAGCACTCCTTGGGAGATTCCCATCCACAGGGACCTACTGTCTCAAGCCGGAGGGCTGATTTATCACCCTCGGCCAGAACTATGGAAACTGTGGGTCTGGCCTCTGAGGGGCACCAGCTCATAGAATCTGGTCTCACAACTGAGGTTGTAGAGACCATGTTAAACGCTAGAGCACCATCCACAAGGAAATTGTACGCGCTCAAGTGGCGGCTTTTTGTCTTGTGGTGTGAGGAACGTCAGCTAGACCCAGTGAACTGCGCAATAGCTACAGTCCTGGAGTTCTTACAAGAACGTTTCTCAGCAGGGTTGGCTCCTTCTACAATCAGGGTTTACATGGCTGCCATTTCGGCCAGCCACACCTCTGTTGATGGAGCCTCTGTGGGGCAACATCCTCTAACTTCGAGGTTCATGCGTGGTGTCAGACAGCTGAGGCCAATCTGCAGGCTGCGAATACCTTCCTGGGACCTTTCTGTGGTCTTGGAAGGTCTGTCAGGGGCCCCATTTGAGCCCTTAGAGTCAGCCTCTGAGAAGCTTCTGACTCTAAAGGTAGCTCTTCTACTGGCCCTGACATCTCTCAAGCGAGTGGGAGATCTACAAGCTCTCTCGGTTGCCCCCTCCTGCCTTGACTTTGCCCCTGGACTAGCCAAGGCCTTCCTGTACCCTAGGCCGGATTATATTTCTAAAGTGCCTACATCAGCTGCCCACCCTGTGGTGTTGCAGGCCTTCTGCCCTCCTCCGTTCCTCACACCGGAACAAGAGAGGACGCACCTGCTGTTTCCAGTAAGGGCTCTCTGTACTTATGTCCACCGCTCCGGCCAGTGGAGTAAGTCGGAGCAGCTGCTGGTCTGCTTTGGTGGCAACAGTAAAGGTGATGCTGTATCAAAGCAGCACATCTCTAACTGGAGAGTGGAAGCAATCTCTATGGCTTACGAGGCGCACGGTCTCGCCACGCCTCTGGGCATAAGAGCTCATTCCACTAGGGCAGTCGCCTCCTCGAAGGCTTTGTCCAAAGGGGTATCCTTGCAGGGTGTGTGTGCGGCTGCAGGGTGGTCTACGCCACACACATTCATTCATTATTACAGCCTGGATATTCATTCCACCCTGGGCTCGAGTGTCTTGCAGTGACCCTCGGGCTTGGGTATTTTTGAACAGGCCGTACCCTCGGTATGACGGAGTGGGTATTCCCATTCCCATACTGTTATGCTAAATGCAACGTCGAAGTTCCCTTTGAAAGGGAACGTCGGGGTTATGCATGTAACCCTGTTCCCTGAGAAGGGAACGAGACGTTGCATGGCATTGTCATACCAGGGCAGGCCTGTGAATTGCGTCTTCACTTCAGATAATAGAGGCTGGCGGTATGGTTCACAGGTGCTACATATATATATCATGCGACGCGCTTAATTGCCACGTCACCTGATCATGGCAGGCCTATAAGTAGAGGCATGATTTTACACAAGCGTCAGATACCGGTCACGTGCACAAGGCGCTCCCATACTGTTATGCTAAATGCAACGTCTCGTTCCCTTCTCAGGGAACAGACGATTTGAGTGTGAAATTAATTGTAGTGTTAACGGACACCCAAAACATGAGATTGGATGTGCCCTTGTGCTAGCTAATTAATTTATGATTTGTCCTTTTCTGGGGAGAGAGAGAGTGAGACAGAGAGAGAGAGAGAGAGAGAGAGAGAGATGTATAAATGCGTCCCACAGCAATGAAATGACCTTTGAGAGTAGCAGATAATAAATTTACATCTATGGATATAAATATCTCCTCTCTGAATTTGATTAGAGACCTGTGTGTCAACAGTTCAGCATGGGACATGGAGAATGTGACCAATTTAATAAGAGCCTGAACTCATGGCATTCAGCTCAAGAACATCTACCACAATTAGAGCAGTAACAAGTTCACAATAGATCCTATGTTCAGTATTTAGAGCATGCTATTATTAAAAATATACTGTAAATGGCAGTCTACAAGCATCACTATGGCATGGCAAATTTTCAAAACTAGCAAATTTCTACATTGCAAAAAGTATTTGCCCCCTTCTGATTTTACTCTACCTGCCAGCTGCCAAGAATTCTGCCAAGTCAAAGTTTCTATGGTGTTTAATGTTATCTTTACCTATGAAATAGGCATGCAGAACAATGTCTAATGTGCATCTAATGCCAGGATGTGAGTCCATTTTCAGGTTTGCAAGTCAGTTTGCTACTTTTAAAAGTGTAAATGTTGTTCTTGAACCTGCATGTAGGGTTTGTTTGTTTTTTTGTTTTTTTTTTGACTTCTGGGCCAAAAAAACATAGCGTTATTTATTTATTTATTTATTTATTTATTTATTCTACTTTTAAGGTCACCCTATTTCTAGTTCCTCTTTTTTTAATAATAAAAAAAAAAACAAACAAACAAAAAAAAAACTACTTCTGCTTATTATGGCATTTTGATTTGACCAGCATTGAGTGAGGACCTTAGCTGTCTTTGTACTTTTCTTCCCCATCATGGGTAAGTGTATATATTTCTTTATTTGTCAATAGTATATGTTTAGTATGATTCTTAAACTGTAAATAAATGTTAGCCATTTGTTTCATTATTCACTATGGTTTATTCTATGTGTTCCATGTCTGAGTGTGTGTATGTGTGTATGTGTGTGTGCTTCCCTTTTCTGTCAAGGCTATGTAATGTCTGACTTAGAGGGGCCTTCTTTTTATGAGGAAAGAGTATAGTATAACTTTTCCCTAACAGCTGCCCGACTTATGCCTAGACCTGAACACTCGCTATCAACTAGCACATCTTACTGCTGATCTGTCACTTCTGGTTGACGTTCTTCAGGCTGAGATTTGTCACGACTTCTCCTTTAAGCAGCGTGCTGCAGAGCATGTGAATGCACGCTGCCGTGCAAGGTGCGTGAGCACCTACATTTGTGACATTTGGACACGTGCATTTGTTATGTTTTGTTATGTCTCCTCCCTGTTCTGTCATTGGCTATTGTTTCACATGTGTCTGAATTGCCCTCAGCCGTCAGCTATTACGACGCTGATTATGTTTCTATATATACCGCGCGCCTCCCAGCACACGGCGCGGAATATTAGATATAGTAGAATACGTTTAGTTTAGAGTCGTTATGATAGTCATAGTCACAGTCATAGTCAGTTTACACTGGTTTCTCCACTCCCAGTATCTTGCCATTGTTTATGTTTCATGTTTTGTGTCTCGACCCTGTTTTCCGTGACCACGACCTTGATTACTGCCTAGCCCTGTGTATGCCTGTTTGCCGATCGCCTGACCTCTTGCATGTTTGTGGATTATGTTTTTTGGATCACGTTTTGGATTTACCTGTCTGTGCCTCTCTTAAATAAAACCTGTTCAAACTGCGTTTACATCCGTCCTATCTCCGTTACGTCATGAAATGAGACAGAATATTCCGCTGGAACATGGATGCAGCAGGAGGACGCGGAGAGCATCACTGCATTAAATATACTGACTACTGGCCACGGTACAAGTCCGTACAGTTTCCACAGAAGACGGCTGCCGAACTCCCGCTGGAAACACTTGGGTGGGGGGACCACCCGCTGCTGTTCTTGTTCCACAGTCAGGTGTACTTTGCCAGCCTGGTGCCCCCCAAGCCTACCCAGAGACAGTGGTTGGGCTTCCTAGTATCCTGGTTTTATGGCCCAGCCCGGGATTGGGCAGAGCAGCTGACCTGTGCAGGGTCCAGTGCCCTCTATGACGTCACCCAGATTGCGGAAGTGTTTCTAAAGGAGTTCTCACAGCCAGGGCAATCAAACCGCATGGATGTACTGGAGAGGGGATTCGAAGTAAAGGACAAGGAGGACTGGCCATTCAACCTCTATTATGCATGGCTGGATCGGATAGAATCTGCAGCTCCACTTCAGTTTCCGGCCAGCGTGGCACCGACATGCATGTCTGAGGGCTGCAGGCGGGAGACCAAGCTTCAGTGCCCTACCTGCAAGAGACTGGGTCTCCAGGAAGCATTCTACTGCTCTCACAAATGCTTCAAGAGTAGCTGGCGGGAGCATAAAAAACTCCACCGGAGAGCCCGTGCAGAGATCCAGCCCGGGGTAAACAGGGTGACCTCGGAGCTCCCGTCGGAGGTCTCAACACCAGAGCCCCAGCCTGAGACCTACGAGAAGGTCTCAGTGCCAGATCTACAGCCTGAGGTTAACCTGGCGATCTCAGAGCCCCAGCCGGAGGTTAACCTGGTGACCTCAGAGCTCGAACCTGAGACCCACGAGGAGGTCTCACCCGCCAAGCTCCAGCCAGAGGTCCACATGGCTGCCTCACAGCTCCAGCACGAGACCTACGGGGAGGTCTCAGCTCCGGAGCCTCAGCCTGAGGTTAACCTGGCGACCTCAGAGCTTGAACCTGAGACCCACAAGGAGGTCTCACCAGCCGAGCTCCAGCCAGAGGTCAACATGGAGGCCCCAGCACCAGAGCTCCAGCCTGAGGTTCAGGAGGGGGTCTCAGCTCCACAGAACCAAGTTCTGCTCAAGCCCAAGTCTACTGACACGGCCGACCAAGTTCTGCTCAAGCCCAAGTCTACTGACACGGCCGACCAAGTTCTGTTCAAGCCCAAGTCTACTGACATGGCCGACCAAGTTCTGCTCAAGCCTGAGTCTACCGACACGGCCGACCATGTTCTGCTCAAGCCCGAGTCTACCGACACGGCCGACCACGTTCTGCTCAAGCCCGAGTCTACCGACACGGCCGACCACGTTCTGCTCAAGCCCGAGTCTACCGACACGGCCGACCACGTTCTGCTCAAGCCCGAGTCTACTAACACGTACAGCCAAGTCCTGCTCGCGTCCAAGTCAGCCGACATGACCGATCAAGCCCTGCTCACGTCCAAGTCAGCCGACATGACCGACCAAGCCCTACTCACGTCCAAGTCTACTGATACAGCCGACCAAGTTCTGATCAAGCCCGAGTCCACTGACACGGCTGACCATGTTCAGCTCAAGCCCGAGTCCACTGACACGGCCGACCAAGTTCTGCTCAAGCCCAAGTCCACTGACACGGCCAACCAAGTTCTGCTCAAGCCCGAGTCCGCCGGCACGGACAGCCAAGTTCTGCTCACGCCCAAGTCTGCCGACACTGACAACCAAGTTCTGTTCACGCCCAAGTCTGCTGACACTGACAGCCAAGTTCTGTTCACGCCCGAGTCTGCCGACACTGACAGCCAAGTTCTGTTCACGCCCAAGTCAGCTGACAGGGACAACCAAGTTATTCTCATGCCCAAGTTTGCTGAAACAGACAACCAAGCTCTACTCCTGGCTACGTTTGCTAACCTCTCCAATCAAGTTATGCTCACACCCGAATCCGCTGACACAGCCTACAAAGTTCAGCCTGCAGGCTCTGCTGAGTACGTCGCTCTGTTTCCCTGCTTCGCCGAGGATGTCGCTCTGCCTTCCTGCTCTGCCAAGGACGTCGCTCTGCTTTCCTGTTCTGCCGAGGATGTCGCTCCGCTTTTCTTCTCTGCTGAGAACGTCGCTCTGCTTTCCTGTTCAGTTGAGGACGTCTCTCCGCTTTCCTGTTCTGCTGAGAACGTCACTCTGTTTTTCTGTTCAGCCGAGGACATCACTATGCTTTCCTGCTCCGCCGAGGACGTCACTCAGCTTTCCTGTTCTGCTGAGAACTTTGCTCTGCTTTCCTGTTCAGCCGAGGATGTCACTATGCTTTCCTGCTCCGCCGAGGACGTCGCTCTGCTTTCCTGCTCCGCCGAGGACATCGCTATGCTTTCCTGCACTGCGGAGCATGTCGCTCTGCTTTCGTGCTCCGCCGAGGACGTAACTCGGCTTTCCTGTTCTGCTGAGGATGGTGCTCCGCTTTCCTGTTCCGCCGAGGACGTCACTCTGCTTTCCTGCTCTGCCGTGAATGTCATTCTGCTTTTTTGTTGCGCTAAGAACGACGTGCGGTCTCCTGGTTCTGCTTGGGACATTTTGCCCAGGGGGCTGGGGCCGCCAATGGAGATGGATGTTTCATGGCACTCCAGGAGGAGTGCCCTTTGGGGGTGGGGGGGGGGGTTTCTGTCACGACTTCCCCTTTAAGCAGCGTGCTGCAGAGCATGTGAATGCACGCTGCCGTGCAAGGTGCGCGAGCACCTGCTTTTTGTTGTTGACATTCGTGACATTTGTTTGGACACGTGCATTTGTTATGTTTTGTTATGCTCCTCCCTGTTGTGTCATTGGCTATTGTTTCACATGTGTCTGAATTGCCCTCAGCCGTCAGCTATTATGACACTGATTATGTTTGTATATATACCGCGCGCCTCCCAGCACACGGCGCGGAATATTAGATATAGTAGAATACGTTTAGTTTAGAGTCGTTACGATAGTCATAGTCACAGTCATAGTCAGTTTACACTGGTTTCTCCACTCCCAGTATCTCGCCATTGTTTATGTTTCATGTTTTGTGTCTCGACCCTGTTTTCCGTGACCACGATCTTGATTCCTGCCTAGCCCTGTGTATGCCTGTTTGCCGATCGCCTGACCTCTTGCATGTTTGTGGATTACGTTTTTTGGATCACGTTTTGGATTTACCTGTCTGTGCCTCTCTTAAATAAAACCTGTTCAAACTGCGTTTGCATCCGTCCTATCTCCGTTACGTCACGAAACGTGACAAGTTTAGTGTTTCTGGTTTCCCTCATTCTCAATAAATTCTCCTTCTCCACAATTGGTGCCCTTGTGTTTTATTTCTATCATAAATTTTATCCAACAGAAGTTTAAACTTATCTTTCTCTGACACTTGTATATTTATTTTCTTCACAGCATTTTTATTTTCCTGACATTTATTTAAAAATAAAATATATACATTTTAATCCAAAAACATCAATTGGCTGTTTCCTTTGATTATTTTGATATCATCCTTCTTTGAACATCAGTCTTCACCCATACACCTATAATGAGACTTTACAATGCATTATGGGTAGCTCATTCTCTCCTTAAAGACTCAACACATTTTTGGCACCCACACAGTCTGTTACGATTTTGCCTTTGACTATGCTCATTAGAACCATTTTAGATTGCTATCTCTAAAGAAAGTGGCTGTATACTTTCTGCTTTTTCTCTGCCTTTGATAGAGATACACCCATAGGCACTGTGAGAGAGATATTGCAATTTGATAGATCTGGAGCATTTTTGAAAGGAAGAGTGGAATAAAATTAAGATGCCAAATAAAGATATGCTAAGCTGATAGACTCCTAGACTACTGAGTGCTGTACTTCAAGCCAAAGATGCTTCAACAAAGTATTAGTTATGAGGTGTGCACACTTATTGCCCCCCCCCCCCCCCCCGCCCCCCATGTGATCTAGTTGGCTGCTAAATCACATTAAAGGTGAGAACACATTTGACCAGTTTTATCTTGGTTAAAAAAAAATTACATCAGAAAAACATTCAATTTTAACAGGGGCGTGTTGACTTTATATCCACTATCGTTTCAATTGAATAATAGTCCTTTTACTACTTATGTGACTAAAGTAGAAAATGCCTTGAAAAAGAGACTTCAGTGCTATGATAGAACCACTTCAAAAGAATTCCATATGGCCTCGACATGTAAGAGGCACTTCTGATAAGATAATCACTGTCTGCTTACTTGTAAAGTTACAGCTCTGCATTCAGCAAGACCTCAGCAAGCAAAACAGAAAGCACTGAACTGATGATGAATGCAGGATGTGAGGGTTATTTCATTGGGCAATGGGAGGCTGTGTTTCATTTCTTTTCTGGTTTAGCTAGGGAGTGAATGAGGAAAGAAAGGACACATTTCCTTTTCTTATTTGTATTTTTTTTACTGAAGTCCTTAAAATTTTTGTTCTTTGTATCATGTTCTATTTTTTTAAACCTCACAAATAAATAGGCTTATTTTGTTACTGTACCTTTAAGGCATATACACTGCTTTTGGGAACACCTTGAAAACTTTAAAGGCCTTCTTATTTTTCATCAACACAAAAATATTTCAGATCTGTGCAAGAAATATTTGCACATAAATTAGGCAGATTGCCTGGGATAGAACATTCTTCCCAGTCATCTAATCTTATCTCAGTCAAGCTTATCTGAGTGGAGTTGAACAGAGAAAGATGTTCAACTGGCTCCACAAACCTCTGGAAAGTCTTGCAAGAGCATCCCTCTTACAACAAAGCATCACTAATAAAGACCTTGAGAAACCGACTGTAAGAATGTGTGCAGCAGTAACAACTTCAAATGAAGAGGTTTTAAGTAATTTATATAGTTAGTTTTATTATAATTTTATTATTTAAAAGAAACCATTGGGCATGTTGCCAAAGGATCGATAGTCTCAGAAGATTGCAAAGCTTGGTCAAAAACAAGAAAAGGGTCAGACGATGGGTAAACAGGGTAAAACAGGGCTTAAACAAGAATCACAACCTAGAACAAAAACTGGATCAAAAACCATGGAACAAAAGCACGCGACAGACCACCTGTGTACTGTGTACTGTGTACAGAGTACTGGCATCAAAACACAAACAATGCTTCACCCAGAAACAAAGACACACAAGGGGTATAAATACTAAACATAATCAAGGGGATAACACATAACAGCTGAGACATTAAGGAATTAACTAATAACTTAACAAGGGCGGAGATGGGACAGAAAAAAAACACACGTGTCAAAAATAAACAGTCTCACTGTGTGCTGTCGCGCTTCGGGCAGTTCATGTGCGCTGAATACCGACGCATTCAGCCCGCATGAACTGCCCGAAGTGCGACAGGGGAAATCTGTGACAAATGCCTTCCTTGGAGCATCAGGTTTAGTGGGTGATTGGCCTCAGGCGAACCTCTGTCACTCTGTTCATTCTTCTTTACAGTCAGAACAGTGTCAGCAGCTTCAAGCCATCTATTGCATAGCCTTAAACAAGCAAGAAAACAAAAATAGATTAGTTACTTTAAAATACATTTATATTTACATTTATATTTATAAGACAACAAATGAACTTGGGTATTTTAAAAAAATTCAGAATATTGGAGATTATGCTTTATTTTGACCAAGAACCAGATTCAGACTGGTGATCCAACTATGACTTAGTTTTCCTTAGTTTCTTACTTTTTAACTGTTAGTTAAAACCATCATTAGTTATAATGTGTATGCACAAACATTACTTTACTCATATCAACATGTAAATATACATATCAGGCATACAAATACCTATCAGCAAATATTGTTCTGATTTTCAACACTACCCATTTGTGCATGGCTTGATCTGATGTCTGAAGGAAGAATGCTTTCCTTAAGCAAGCCCCTGAAGACCTCGGTGTCATATATCAAGGAGGTAACTCTGGGCTTCAGTTCCCATCAGCCACCTGAATCATGTTTCTGTTAATGAGCACAATTATATATAGCCATTGTTTGCACTGCTTCTCTGTCTTATGTTTGTCTTAGACTACTGTGTTCCATGTTACTGTGTTTTGTTTCTTGCCACAGTACTTTGTTAGGTTGTCTAAGTGTCTTTGTTTTGTTGTTTGTTTAAATAAAACGTTGTATTTCTGTGATTGCTTCCGCCTCAACCTTGAATCGTGACACTGCACTTATACATATACATATTAAGATATACAAATCAAAGTAATATAAAACATATAATATAAATATAACATCTAGATTTACATGTACATTAACCAATTAGTTTACAGATACAGTAATTGTATGGAACTAGTATTATTTTGTGTTCTACAATTACATTTAGTGACAATGTCTGACAATTTTTAAACTTATAACTGAAATTATAATATGTAAGCAATTTTAGCCAAAGGTTAAAATGGAGATAAAGCCACTATTGCACAATCAAAATGTCAGTGGAAATGAAACGAGATGTGTGGGGTCTAGATGTAATAGGTATGTGAAAAGCATTGGAATTCCCTCATATCCTCTTCTCCCAACATGACTCTTCTTCCAATCTCCCAATTCAAAGTCCAGTTTATCTTCAGTAACACTGACTCCCAACATCCAGTCCCATTCTCCAAATACACGAACACTTGCAGCTTTCCCTTGGCCACACTTCTTGCTGATCTTACACATTTGGAATACTTTGACTCCCATTGCTGCAACCAAACTCATATGTTTGCTCATTGGAGCTATAAAAGTTTTAGAGGAGATAGAACAGATATCCAGAAGTGCACATAAAATGCAATGCCATAACCCACTACCATAAGCTAATGACTTTCTATGAAGAATTTCTGAAACTAAATATCTGCCTGCACCATAAAAATTACTAAAACGAAATCACTGAGAAGTAAACACCACGTGCTCTTGTTAGAAACAATAATCATCAATCAGGATAACTAATTTTCCCATATCAGTGAGTCAGCACATCAAAAGCCTTTAATAAACACTGTGCAGGCACAATAGTAAGAAGAAAGGTCCTCCCTGTTAAGCTCTTGTCTGTTTTATTTACTGTATGTGTTGGATATTTCAGGTTTTCAAGAAAGCATAGAAGAGTTTTCATTTGCCAGTTTTAAAAAGCAGTAAATAATTGTATTGCCATTGTAAATATCTGCTCCAATGATTAATGATCAGCCACAAAAAAAAGTCATGAAATGTAATTTGCAATAATTACTACACTTAACATAATGATTTTGCCTCTAAATGAGTGTAAAGTGCTTAATAATGAACCACAGAGGTTTAAAGAGCCAATAGTGCAGCATTAAGTACCAGAGGGAACAAGTAGTTTTGAAATTCATAAGCAACTAAAGTGAAGTGGAAAAACAAAAACTTCACAAATTAATTAATGAATGCTTTAAAGAGCTGGAGGGACACTGGAAGTGAAGAAAGCAGTTTCCATTTCTGCCATCTTACCTCTCACAGTTAGTTTCTTAGAATTTGGGAATAAGGGATTAAATTTAATTCACTTTAACACACAAGTTCAAGGTGAGAATCACCTCACGCATACAACTCCCACACAATTACAGTAGTGCATAAAGTCTGTAGTTACACCTGGGGTCTGAAAACCATTGTGGACAATATTAACTCTGCACTACACAAAATTAAGTCAACTCTGAAATCAGCCATTTATGATTGGTGTAAAACTGTTGCAGTTAAGGTCGCAAAAGCAAAGTCTCAGGTCAAAGTCTTATTCAGTACATCAATGGCAACAGAAAAGACTTAATTATCCAATTAAAAGTCCAAGAAATTTGACAATACTATATAACCAAATTATTTCTAGGAATAGGAGGAATTTGGCAGTAAATTATATATATATATATATATATATATATATATATACATATATATATATATATATATATATATATATATATATATATATATATATATATACATATATATATATATATATATATATATATATATATATATATATATATTCTATGTTTTACATGGATTCATTACAGGCAAGAGAGCAATTACAAATGGCAGCAAGGGTGATGACAGTGATACTGCTTTTAAGTTCGTCAAAAGCAGAGAGCACATCCTTTGGATTTTTAATAAGCATAATAATGCTACATGGAGAGGAAACGGAAAAAATAAGTAAATAAGGGTGTTAGCATATACATCCTCACATCCCACTTAATTAGGAACACTATACTAATTCTCTTTGCTCTCAGAACAGTCTCAATTCTTCATGGCATGGATTGCACAAGATGGTGGAAACATTCCTATGAGATTTTCTGGTTGATGTTGACATGACACAATTTTTTATTTTGTACTTTCATGCTACAAATCGTCTGGGTTACGCATGTAACCCTGTTCCCTGACAAGGGATCGAAACAAGCGTGAGCTCCACGCTGTGGGAAGTGCCCTCGCATGTGACCGGTATCTGAAGCTTGTGTAAAATCATGCCTATTTATAGGCCTGCTGTGATCAGGTGATGTGGCAATTAAGCGAGTCGCGTGATATAAAAATGGCACCTGTGATCTGCGCTGTCAGGCTCTATTATCTGAAGTGAAGATGCTACTCACAGGCATGCCCCAATATGACAAAGCTATGCAATGTCTCATTCCCTTCTCAGGGAACAGGGTTACATGCATAAAAAAGATGTTCCCTTTCAAAGGGAACTAAACATTGCATGAGCTCCACACTGTGGGAACGAGAATAACCACTCCATCATACTGAGGGCATGGCCTGTTCAAAAGGTCCAAGCCCGAGGGTCACTGCAAGGCAGTCTAGCCCGGGGTGGAACGTATATCCAGGTTGTAATATCAAATGAATGTGTGCAGTGTGGACCACCCTCCGCAGCACACACATCCTGTAAGGGTACCCCTTTGGACAATGGCTTTGAGGAGGTAACCCCCCCCCTAGTGGAATGAGCCCTTGTGCCCAGAGGCATAGCAAAAACTCACATCTCATAAGCGATAGAGATTGCTTCCACTATCCAATTAGAGATGTGTTGCTTCGACACAGCATCACCCCTACTGTCGCCGCCAAAGTAGACCAGCAGAACAGAGGAGGGCAGAAAGCCTGCAAAACTAATGGCTGGGCAGAAGACGTAGGCACTTTAGGAATATAATCCAGCCTAGGATATAGGAAGTCCGTGGCTAATCCAGGGGCAAAGTCAAGGCAGGAAGGGGCAACAGAGAGCTTGTAGATCTCCTACACACCTGAGCGATATCAGGGCCAGCAAAAGAGCTACCTTTAGAGTCAGAAGCTCCTCTGAGGCTCAAATGGGGCACCTGACAGACCTTCCAGGACCACAGAAAGGTCCCAGGAAGGTATGCGTGGTCTGCAGATGGGCCTCAGCCATCTGACACAATGCATAAACCTCGAGGTTAGAGGATGTTGCCCCACAGAGGCTCCATCAATATGGGCATCGCTGGCCAAAATGGCAGCCATGTAGAGCCTGATTGTAGAAGGAGCCAACCCTGCTGAGAAACATCCTTGTAAGAACTTCAGGACTGTAACTATTGTGCAGTTCACTGAGTATAGCTGACGGTCCTCATACCACGAGACAAAAAGTCGCCACTTGAGCACGTAAAAATTTCCTTCTGGATTGTGCTCTAACATTCAACATGGTCTCTACAACCAGAATCTATGACCAGAATCTATGAGCTGGTGCCCTTCAGGGGCCAAACCCACAGTTTCCATAGTTCTGGCTAAGGGTGATAAATCAGCCCTCCGGCCTGAGACAGTAGATCCCTGCGAATGAGAATCTCCCAAGAAGTGCCATCTAGCAGAGATATTATCTTTGAGAACCATATTCAAGCTGGCCAGTAAGGTGCTACTAGCAGCAGACGTAGACGGTCTTGGCAAACTCTCGTGAGAACTTGTGGGAGCAGAGCGATCGGGGGAAAAGCATACAAATGTGACCTTGGCCACGTGTGCACCATGGCGTCCAGCCCCAGTGGTGCAGGAGGAGTGAGGACGAACCACAGCGGGCAGTGTGTTGTCTCGTCAGAGGCGAACACATCCATTTCCACTTGGCCAAATCTCTGCCATATGGCCTCCAACTCCCGGGCCTCAGCCCCTGCCTTAACAGGATGTCTGCTCTCACTTCCCGGTTTGCCCAGAATGTACATTGCACTCACTGACAAGAACTTTCCTTCTGTCCAGAGAAGAATTAGTTGTGTCTGCCTGCACAGGGGGCAGGAACGTAACCCTCCCTGGTGGTTGATATATGAGACCACCGTTGTGTTGTCTGTTACAATTAAGACATGGTGACCTCTTAATTGAGGAAGAAAGAAGATCAGTGCTAGAAATGCGGTAGATGAGGGAAATGAAGACAGATGAGGGCCGCTCCAAAGACTACGAGCTAAGACCGTGCCCTAGCCCGTGAGGGAGGCAACTGTCATTACTGTCTTGCAATAAGGAGATGCCCCTAGACTATGACCCAATGTTAGAAACCGGGGACAACTCCAAATTCTCAGAGCACATAGTCACCGCATGACACTGATTACTCTCAGAAGTTTTGTCCTTAGATAAAACCCCCGGCTTTTCAGCCATCACTGAAATGGTCTCATGTGCACTAGGCCCAATGGTATGATGTTGGCTGCTGCTGCCATAAGCCCCAACAGTCTCTCAGAGACTGGAGGGGATGGCCAGATCCAGCTTTATCCCGCTCAATGTTGATAGGATTGACCCTACACTTGTTGGGGATAGAAATGCCCTTATTGTAGTAGAATCCCATATAACCCCTCGAAAAGTTGTCTTCTGCACTGGAGAAAGCATACTTTTCTTGAGGTTCAAACTGAGCCCCAACCTCCTCATGTGGGTGAGAACAACATCTCGATGTTGAATCACCAGTTCCCTGGATCATGCTAGACTTAACCAGTTGTCTAGGTAGTTTAGTACACAGATGCCCTGGAGTTGCAAGGGAGCCAAAATGGCTGCCACACATTTTGTGAAGGTGCGAGAGTATAAAGCTAGCCTGTTGGGAAGAACCCAATAATGGCCATAGAAACCTCCCTCCCTCAGGGAATAGGGTACATGTTCTATGGCCCCTTTCTCCAAGAGGGATCCTACTTCCTGCGTTAACATCGGGCTCTGCTCTGTGCTGACTACTGTGGTGAGCACACCTCTGAACCGGGGGGCGAGGGGGTGTCAAGCTCTAAACTGGACCCCGAAACCTTTTTCCATGGTAGACAGAACCCATGGAGACACATTTGGCAGTAGTTTCCACACTGCCAGTTGGTCTTTTAATGACGTTAAGTGCCTCCTCCACCATGAGCATAGCTAAATAGCCGCGCTGTTCATTCTCCGCGATAGCCGAATAGTCACACATTGCAGGGTTATAAATATGGCTTCTGTATGGTTTTCCCCAGAAGCGTGATATTTTGTCATGCACTTCTGGAAAAAAGGGGAGTTTTCTGCAGTGTGAGAGATATTTATTTTCACTGGGGAGAAGCAAGCTAGCCCAGCCTTATTAATCACTTCAAACAGCTCTTTATATGCTTGAGAGCTGCTCTCCATTTCGTGATGCAAGCTCCAAAATCCAGTGGGGAGCCGGACCTGGAAAACAGAGCAAGAGATAGAGCAGCGCTCGTCTCCAGCTCCTCTTCCAGATCCATATGAGATCCCCAGATCCGCGAGGCTCTGAGACCCACCTCCCTTTGACTGAGAAGAGAGCGAGTCGCGAGCAGAGCATCCTAATTGTAAGGTGTTCACAATGTGCACAGTCAGACCTCTCAAGGGCTGCCCTGGCATCCTCCATCCCTAGACACTTGTGTGTCGTCCCCCTCATGATGAAATGGGAGCAAGGTGTGACACACTTCCTGAATTCTCTCTCACTCATACTTTTCTAATTTTTTTAAAGAGACAGAAAAGTAAAGAGATTTTTTTTTCCTTTATTTGAAAAGATAGACAGGAAATGAAGAGTCTCTTTACAAGCGTTACACAAACAACCGACATGCAGTCTCACTGAAGATAATAAGACTGATGGCGCGGTTCACAGGTGCCGTTTTTATATCACGTGACGTGCTTAATTGCCACCTCACCTGATCACAGCAGGCCTATAAATAGGCATGACATTACACAAGCTTCACATACTGGTCACGAGTGAGGGCGCTTACCACAGCATGGAGTACTCGCAATGTTGAACTCCCATTCTACCACATTCCAAAGGTGTTCTACTGGATTCAGATCAAGTGACTGGGAAGGCCACTGAAGAAGACTGAAGTCCTTATTATGTTCATGAAATCAGTTTGAGACAACTTGGTTTTATTTAAATAGGGCATTATCATGCTGGAAGTAGCCATTAGAAGATGGTTAAATTGTGGCCATAAAGAGACTGGTATTAACAGGCCCAAAGTGTGCCAAGAAAACATTCCTTACTCCATTAAACCACCTCCACCAGCCTTGACTGTTGACACAAGGCAGGTTGGATCCATGGATTCATGCTGTTGGCACCAAATTAACACCCTGCCATCGGCGTGCCTCAGAAGAAATCAAGATTTGTCAGACCAGGCTAGGTTTTTCCAGCCTTCCACTGTCCAGTTTTGGTGAGCCTGTAACCCAAAGCAGCCTCAGCTTTCTGTTCTGGGTTGACAGAAGTGGAATCCAACATGAACTTCTGCTGTTGTACCCCATCCGCCTCAAGGTTTAATGTGATGTGCAGTCTGAGATGCTTTTCTGCTCACCACAGTTGTACAGAGTGGTTATTAAAGTTACTATATCTTTTCTGTCAGCTCAAACCAGTCTGGCCATTCTCTGTTGACCTCTATCATCAACAAGGCATTTCCATCCACTGAACAAAATCAATGCCACAATCAAAATCACTGCGCTCACATTATTTCCCCATTCTGCTACTGATGTGAACATTACCCAAAGCTGCTGGCCCATGTTGGCATGATTTTATGCATTGCACTTGTTGTGGATAAAAAATGTCATAAAATAAACATAAGGGAGACCTAGCATCCAGCAAAGGGGAGAAGAAGAAAAGACGGGCACCTAGACACATAGAAGCGGGATTAGGCGGACATTGACAAATTGGAATTACACTTTAAAGATCTTTAAGAGCAGTAGTAGTCAAAAAAGTCAAAAAGAGGTATACGAGCTGAGCTGAGGAGTGCTAATACACACACACACACACACACACACGCTCGTACAGTCAAGGGCGGGCAAGTAGACACAACATACACACACACTCTCTCTTTCTCATACCCACACATGAATAACCTTAATAATATCTTATAGTAATAGAGAAACTCTCTATAAAAAAACAGAATAGTAGGATATGCAGGACAGTAGAACTGTAATGATATTAAGAAGTTGGAAGTACAGTAAACCGCTTTTCAAGTAGTATAAATATATATAAAATAAGAAATATAGTGCAAATATTAAAATAAATTATAAACTAGAAATACAGGAAAATGTAAACTTACTCATGACTCAAATGGTGAAGGTTCCTGTCTCGCAAGGAAGGCCTTAATTTTAAGAAAGAACCATGAGGAGCCATTTATAAG
Organism: Ictalurus furcatus; assembly: GCF_023375685.1. Classification (NCBI taxonomy): domain Eukaryota; kingdom Metazoa; phylum Chordata; class Actinopteri; order Siluriformes; family Ictaluridae; genus Ictalurus; species Ictalurus furcatus. Next base: position 17,910,737 of record NC_071257.1, on the reverse strand, counting down.
GGTGGCTGAGTCAAGCTGCCCCCCCGCGAGATAACAATAAGACCAAGGTCACTCTAGATTGTTTAGTCTTGTCCACTTTCTATTTTACGGGTTATTCAAATTCTCTGGTTTCGATTCTCTGGGTAATTCAAAACTCTGGTTTCTGATTCTCTGTGTAATTCAAAACTCTGGTTTCTGATTCTCTGAGTAACTAAAAACTCTGGGTTTTTATTTTCTGGGTTATTAGAAATGCCTGGGTTCTGATTTTATGTGTAAATTAAAACCCCTGGTTTCAATTCTATGTGTAAGTGAAATAGCCCTTTTCTGGAACATAAGAGTAAGGTAAATGAGCTCTTTTTTTAACCCTATTGGTAGTGAGATCATAGTCTTCTTGAAACATATGGGTTATTTAGTGTGTAAATACAGTATAAATACTGGAGCTTAAGCTCAGGGTATTGGGATCACTTCTGAGAATTCTCATCGGTGTGGATCTTGTGTGGTGGAATGGAACAATAAAGCTGGACCCTTGCTTCTTCTCACTCACGGCTGGTGTATTTTTTTCTATCTCCAACTGGGCTCAGAGGTAGATGTGAGTATTGGCTTCTATGTTGAATTTTAAGTGTTTTTGGGTAATAGGCTAAATTTGAGCCAACATTTGGCACCCCAGATGGGACTGGGCTAAGATCTATATGTCTGGAATCTCTCCCGTGGGACTTCGCTTTCTAAGCAACAGACAGGCCGTATAGGAAAAAGCATTGCAGACGCCTGTTATTTCAAAGCTCTGTTTTAGTGGTCTGTTGTTACGATTGGGAAGCCCCGGGGTGGGAAGAAAGACTAAGTGGGTCTCCAAAAGAACCTTGAGTGAGTGAGAAGAGGTAAGAGAAGTGTAGATTGTAGAAGATTGTACTTTTTGTAATTGTATAAGGTTCATAAGACTGTGTAAGGAAATGGTATATGTGTTGTGTGAGTGAAAGTCCTGCAATACCGCTGGAGGAAGGGAAAAAAGGTAGAAAAAAGGTAGAAAAAAGAGAAGAGAAATAGAGAAATACTCCAGGGCTGGGATAGGAAGCAGGTCAAAAATGAGGCCTCAGACCCCAGATACTGGCTACTAGACTAGACTAGCAGACTAGTGGCGGCTGCATTGGTGGGGACCCCTAATACCACTGGAAAAAGATTAGATAAAAGATAGATAGATAGATTAGATTCCAGGGCTGGATAGAGAGGGGAAAATAAATCCTGGGGCCCAGGTCCGGGTCGCGCAATACAGCGTGCCCGGTGTATGAATGGAATGTGTACTAACAAATGTGTGTGCTTATAATATATGTGCTTATAATATGTGGGCGGTGTGAGAGCGTGTAAGTTTTGGAGACAGGGAAAAAATGTATTTATTAGTGCTCTGAACATGAGCTCCATACATAAAGAGATATGTGTGTTGGATAAGTTGGATAAGATTTAGAGAAAAGAAAATTTTTTTTTGGAGAAAGTTGGATTTAATTTGTATGACTGTAAGCTTCATGCATACGGAGCTGGTATGGAGGTGCTTTATACTTTGAAAACTTCATGTAGTAACATAAATATGTGTAATAATGTGGAATACAATGTGTGTATGGGAGCTTGCCGGCGTTGTTGATAGAAAGGGGTGTATGTGTGTGTTCCTATCTGTTCTTATCTGCGCAAGCAGGCCTGCCATCTGTGTGGAAAGAAAAAAAGGAAAAGAAGAAAAATGTGTGTGTGTGCGCACTTCAGATTGAGCTGAGTAACATAGAACAGTGTGAGTTTTTTGTTTTAAAAATTTGTTTTAATGTTTTGAATCTGGTACGGACTCTCTGTGAGTCGGGTGTGGCTGTGTGTATTATAATTTTATTGGTATCAATAACTGCTGTGTGAGTGTTTTAAAAATTGGGGGAGCATGCAAGAACATTGTAAATATTTTAGGCATCTGTCAGACTGCCCACTGTGTGAATAAGAACTTCTAGACCAGTAATATATAACAAAATTGTTGAGAAATCAGTGAGTCAGTCCATTGGGACCTTTCCTTTATATTCCATAAATTATGAAGGTGTTGTTCAGTTAAATGA